>NC_053407.1:4750472-5057972 GCF_016859285.1 Xiphias gladius | reverse complement strand
AGAGATGAAAAGCATGCTACAGAGGTCTGGTAAACTCACTTATTTCAAACTCCAAATGCCCAGATTCTTCTCATTTAAAACTTGACATCACTTGACGAAGCTGCAGCCAGCAAGCTTCAGCTTCATATTTACCATACAGGTGTGACAGTGGCATCAATTTTCTCATCTAACTCTCATCAAGAACGTTAATAGGTGTATTTCCCAAAAAGTCAAACTATTCCTTTAAGACACAAGTCTCAAGTCAATTTTTAAAGTCTAAATTTAGAATTAATGTGTCAACAAAGTAAAGTGTCTAATCTCAAGTCAACGCTCAAGCAAAATGTAGAAAATCAATTCAGAAAATATAGTAACAATTTATTATCTAAAATAAAGCTTGATATCTCAAACATGGAATTTTGATACGAATCAAGATGCTACCAGTTTACTTTTACTAAGTCCGCTTTTCAGATTTGTCAAGTCTTATGTCACTAGAACCCAACACAAGTGTCGGTCAATTCTTTTCACAGATCAAGTCAAATAGGTAGAACTGTGAGTTAGACTTGAGTTCAAATCATGCAATTTAAATCCACACTCCTGCCATCAGCAATGTTGTGTGAGCATCAAGCTGATCATTGTCATCTAGTCTCATCTAGTTTACACTGTAGCTAACAAGCTCTTTCACACCAATAAGCAGTTTAAGGCCAAGCAGTGGTTAAAAATGACTTAAAGTTAGCAATAATTGCAAGCATTATGTATATGAGATGCCAATATGCAAACATAGCCAGTCCTCTAAAGCTTTATCTAATTTCTCTGTGGTGTGAAACCAATTCACACTGATGCAAACACACTAGCTACTGCTTTGCCCTCAAAGACAACGCAGAACCAATTTACCCCTTCAGCATTAGGAGCCCTCCCTTGCCGCGGAACTAGAGCCTGAAAAGCAGATAATTTCTTTTTCTTAGTGTTGTTATGCAGTGACAATTGATCTTTATCCTACATTTCAAAACTGTATGTTACATCATGGTGAAAAAAAACAAACTTGAAATCAACAGAATGCATTTCAATCAAAGTAAGTAATGACACTTCTTCATAATGATGATGCTGCTAGTCTAACATGTAAGCTGTATAACACTTCCATTTTCAAAGGAGCCTTGGCTTAAACCACAGGAAAACAGGAAAAAATGACAAAACGAGACCATGAACTCTGGGTTAGATTTGTTTCTGCAACATCCACATGCATCTTACCAGACTGGTATTGGGTCTGTGGTCTGTCTCATAGAGGATGGCCAGTATCTGAGCCTTAGCATCTATGGCTGTTGATACCTTTCCAACTGTACGCTAACGTTAAGGCCAAAGATACACAGGCGCAGAGTGTTGGAGAGCAAAAACAGAAGGAAGTGGAAACAAAAAAGAAGAGTTACAAAGAGGAAGAATGAAAAAGCAAAAAGAAAATTCATTGTTCACTATCAATTTATGGACTGAATCAAGACTGAGGTATTGACTAGTACCTCTTTAATGTAATTTGGAGCTCCACTCGGACATCTCTCATAGTCAACAATTGACTTTTTAGTGATTCTTCTGGCATTCTCAAGAGCGCAGGTCCCGTTGCACTAAATGAACACCAGAATGAGAATCACTTGTACAATGATAAAGAGTTCATCTATGTCATAAGAAAACAGAGTGCCAAGAATTTTCAACAATCCATGTTTTCTACCTGCACTATGAATGTACTGTTTTTAATACCAACCTTTCCTAAGGCTGGAAATATGTGAATGCAATAAAAAAATACAACAGTCACATGTGATGTTTCTCCTTGAAAAATGAAGAGACCATGTATTATACCATTATATTAATGGTAGAGACCGTTATATTAATGAGTAACTTAGACATCAAAGTAAATTGTCACAGCTCATGTCCTGACAATTCTACTTACCAGAATTTTAAATTATTATTATCATTATTTCACTAGTTTGTAGCCTTATGCCACAGAAATAATACACATGAATTCTAAAGATGAGTTAAACGAGTCAAGTTCTCAGGAAATGGATCTACAAAACTATCTTTAGACATTGACAATGGCTTTTAATAATGGCTTAATAAATAATAAACTAATAGTAAGACTTCAGAAAGCAATCTAAATTCATATATAGCACAAGGCTTGTAGATCTTGACAAAGCAACCATGTCAAACTGCTCAGCTCTGTTCACTCCAGCAGAAAATGTTTGCTGTCTAGAAGAGTTCAACAATCAAAACAACATTTTAGTTCAGCGAATTCAGCAAAAAGAGTAACAATACAGAAAATTTCCAGTTGTATAAAATATCAACACAGTGCCACAGATGCTGTGGCTTCTTGATATGACAGGGATCAGTACTCATGCTAATGTAGTCGGGCTCGGATTTCGGCAAATTAATTTCACTGATGACATTCTCACTGCTGTATATATAAAGAGTTTACTGGGCTCTCTAAAACTCTTTCCCCTCATTTTACTCGATCTACAGTATGTTAGAAAACCACAAATTATGAGCCACGTTTCCATTTTTTTGTCATTTGGTATGACTCGTCAGTGGGTATCAGTGATTGTTACCATGCAAACATGGTTCTTAGTTGAGAGCTAGCCTAGGGATTTGGTGGCTAACATTTTAGGCTTACCAATGTTCAAAGCAACCGCGCTTCAGGTACTGGTCAGGTGCCTTCCCCAAGAAAAACAATCAGAGGTCAAAAAAGGGGGCTTTTGCATACTGAAAGATGTCTCAGAAGAAGGTGTTTACATCTGCCTCAGTGCTCAGCCATGTAAGTTAATAAATTAAAACTAAAACAGAACTCAGAGACATCTTTCTGAGCGCAAAAGACCCCTTTTTTGACTTTTAACATTTTAGGCTTAAAATTTTTCTGTGAAACTGTCTAACATTCCTTAAACTAATCAAAGACCAAAATTAAGACTGGCCTAACACTACAGAGCAGTCTGAAATACTGTTGTGAAAGCACCCCCACTGGTGTAAAAATTGGAATGTTTGTTTAATTTTGATGTCTTGAAGTTTGCTAACTTTGTATCAAAATCCTGGAAAAGAAGGGACGATCATTATATAATTGGCAGAATTCCCATTTACTATAGACCTAATCTGAGAAACTCTGAGTAGGATATTTTCCACGGAGATCTGCAGGTTATTTGCACTAGACTAGCAGGCCAACTTCAGGTAGGCTGTTGATATGCATAAGGAAACTGATACCTTCATGTGATCATGTTCAGCTAATTTCCCATCATCAAATTTCTCCTGAGTAGTTTTGTGGACCGTGTGCTCAATTTTATTATTATTCAGAGAACTCTCATATTTCCTCTCATGCTTGTGCATTAAAGAAACTGGAACGTAAGGCAAGCTGCTGTGTCCATTTTAACAGTTAGTCGCAAGGAGGGGAGAGGAGATCTCTCGGCTAAGGTGAGCAGAGGTTTTGTTGTTGCATGTGAAGGAATCAACATCAATAGAGGATATTTGCGCTTTTTTTATAGAGTCAGTGTAAGACAAGATAGTAGAGGAGTCTTTCTGAATTTTGTCCTTGTGTCCAGAAGTGTACAAGGGAGAGGAGACTGAGGAGAAGCCAGCCTTGGCATTATGGTCAGTGACAGAGTGGACCAAAGAATAGACAGTGGAGCTCTTAGATACAGAGGCAGACAGAGGAGGAGGTGGGGATGAAGAAAGAGGGGAGGAGGTATATACTCCCACCTAAAGAAGAAGAGTTACAAGGACATTAAAGACTTAGTAGAATAGAATGATGAAACAGGAGAGACAATAACTTGATTTTGTCAACTCCAGGGCTTAATTTCACATAAAGCTGGTGGAGGGTGTGTACACAAGTCAGTGACATTGAAATCAGGATCAATCTGTATTTATCAAGTGTCTCAGAATCATTCCTTGGAATTGTGCTGACAGTTACACTACAATGTGACGTGGCTGGTTTTAATTTCTCAGCCACAGGGTAAAAGGTACTTTATACTGTAGTTTTTTGACATTTGTGCTTTCAGATATCAGACAGAGCTGTACTTCAAAATGCAGACAATAGCATCGCTTTTTTTTTTACAAATAGTGGGTAACTTGACTGTGTGACATATCGTCATATTGTTTATAATACCTTTATATTGTGCAGTATTGCATAAATACCATTCATATTGCAAGCCCACAGTGGACTATAGAGAACGTGGAATTTTCTATACTGTTACCTGGTCTCGGTAAATACGTCATATCAGTATGACCATACCTCTCAAATGTTATATGGCCCACCATCCTTAATTTTCAATAAATAAATGATTAACAGGGCAACTGTGGCTTAGGAGGTGGAGTGGGTCGTCCACTAACCAGAAGGTCGGTGGTTCGATCCCTGGCTCCTCTAGTCCGCATGTTGAAGGGTAAGATACTGATATATCATCCTTGTATCATTGGTCTGTGAGTGTAGAAAGTGCTGTATGTATAACATAAGAAAAGATAAGTGGTATATAAGTGCAGTCCATTTACCATTTAACCCGGGATTTGCATGAATGCAGCTTGTGGAAATGAACAAATCTGAGGCATTGTAAGAGCCATCATTGATTGATACTACCAAACTTGTTGGTTGTGACAGAGCCAAATCATCACTGTTGAAAAGCTGCATTTTTCCGCTTGCAATAGGGTTGTGAGGACCTCTGTTTTGGCAGAGAGAGCACACATACTTTTTTTTAAAAACAGTATATTTTAATAACTTCAATGTCTTAAATGGACATCTCTCCTCCCATGGAGTATGTGTGCATATCTAAGCAAGAAACACTATCAGCTGCCACCGTGAAAGTTTAGGACACCGCTGGAGCTCTCCTAACTATTGGTTTAGAAAAGTTAAGAAAGCTGATGAAATGCTTTTACTCCTAGTCCTAAAAGTTGGACTAAGCTGTGTATCACTGATTTTTAGCTAGTAAGGACTGAAATTCGCGCTCTGACATGATTGATAAATGGAGGCCCAGTTTTGTTTTGTTTCAAGAGGGAATGTTTTTACACAATAAACTTAAGAGACTTAAAACTAGATAATGTTGAACTCAGAATTGACAATTAAAAACCACTAATTCACCACCTGCATCAGATAAATTGTCGAGTTTTTGATGATCAAAACACACTTTACTACTATTTTACTATTTCAGTTTTAAAAAGCAGAGACAGCAAACAATGGCAAGTAATCAATTGCACTACAAAACAGTAATAAACCTCTCAGATAATGCATGCATGCATGCATGGAAGACAACTAATCAAAAAAGAAGGAAACTAATAATCATAATCCACCTGAAGGTCTCAGACCCCTGAAAACACATCCAGCTACAGCTCAGCAACTGCCAAGCGATGATCAATGGTAACATAACATTGTGGTTATCTACACATACAGTTACATACAAAATATTTGGACAGTCACATAATTTTCGTAATTTTGCCTCTGTCAGAAGGACAGTGGATTTGAAACGGAACCATCAAGATGTGACTGAAGTGTAGACTTTCAGCTTTAATTCAAGGGTCTCATAAAAATATTGTATTAACCGTTCAGGAGTTACAGCCATTGCAATTTATAGTCCCTCACTTTCATAAGCTCAAAAATAATTGGATAAAATAACATAATTGTTAATATAAGTATTATTTTTAATACTTGGATGAAAATCCTTTGCAGCTAATGCCTGCCCAAAGTCTGGAATCCATGGACATCACCAAATGCTGAGTTTCCTCCCTTGAGATGCTTTGTCAGGCCATAACTGCAGCCGCCTTCAGTTGCTGCTTGTTAGAAGGCCTTTCTGCCCTCAGTTTTGTCTTCAGTAAGTGAATAACATGCTCAATTGGGTTGAGGTCAGGTGACCGACTTGGAAAGTGATATTTCTTTACCTTTAGAAGCTTGGGTTTCTTGCAGTATGTTTTGGCTTATAATCCATCTGTGCTGTGAAACACTGTCCTATCAGTTTTGCAGAACTTGGCGCAATCTGAGCAGATAGTAGAAGTTATCCTGCCACTTCTATCAGCAGTCACACCATCAATAAACACCAGTGACCCAGTTCCATTGGCAGCCATACATGTCCATGCCATAACATTGCCTCCACCATATTTGACAGATGATGTGGTATGCTTTGGATCATGAGCCGTTCCTTTCCTTCTCTACACTTTTCTCTTACCATCATTCTGTTACAAGTTAATCTTGGTTTCATCTGTCCAAAGAATCTTGTTCCAGAACTGGGCAGGCTTTTTTAGATGTTTTCTGGCAAAGTCTAATCTGGCCTTTCTGTTTTTGAGTGTTACCAGTAGTTTGCACCTTGTGGTAAAAGCTCTTTATTTACATTCATGAAGGCACCTCTTGATTGTAGGCTTTGACAATGATCCACCTACCTCCTCAACAGTGTTCTTGACCTGGCTAGATGTCGTGAAGGGGTTTTTCTTCACCAAGGAAAGAAGTCTGCCATCATCCACTTTAGTTATCTTCTGTGGTCTTCCAGGCCTTTGGTGTTGCTGAGCTCGCCATGGCATTCCTTCTTTTTAAGAATACATCCAAGTGTTGATTTGGCCAGTCCTCAAGTTTCTGGTATCTGACTGATAGGTTTGTTTTGTTTTTTAGCCTCATGATGGCCTCCTTCATTTTCATCAACACCTCTTTGGACCACATATTGAGAGTTCCCATGAACAGCTACCAAATGTAAATTCAGCACTTGGAATCAACTCCAGACCTTTTATCTGCTTAATTTGTCATTAAATAATGAGGGAATAGGTCATATCTGGCCATGAAATTTATTATCAGTAAATTTTCCAATTACTTTTGAACCTCTGAAAATTAGGGACTATATATAAAATGGCTGTCATTTCTAAAGAGTTCATGTGATGAAGTATGCACACTTAGTAAAGCAGTTATTATGACTATACTGCAGTCTCAACTATAATATTATTCAAACATTAAAAAGTTCATGCCAACCTGTGACTCAGAAGGAGGAGAAAGAGGAGCAGGAGTAGGTTTGTTGGACTCAGGAAACATGGAGCAGAGCAGGACGGCTCTCTCCTTTAAACTCCTCCTAGAAAATTCTCTAGTAGTGAGTTTCTGGGATTTACTCTGCAGGGACATTAGGTGGTCACAGTACGAAGAGAAAACATTAAAGATGAGCTGTAAATTTTAGGTAAAAGTTGTGATGACAAATATTGTACAGAATTAGAATGAAATTCACCTGCTGCATTAACTCATCTGACCACTCAATGGGATGATCAATACTTGACAGAATACAAGCAGAAAAATGACTGGTTGCAAGTTCAGGAAAGCTGCATTCTGGGTAGTCGTGTTCAGTAACATTAAGGCTGGATGAATGGGGAGGAGTTAATGGGCTCCTAAAGCATGATGGGGGAGGAGAGCAACTGTAGCCACTCTGAGGATGAGAGGGTTTGGGGGAATATAGGAAACTGGTATGTGGAGCTGAAGAACTAGAGTTCTCCAGTAAGCGAAGGTAGATGGAAGGCTGGAAGAAGAGATGAGGAGCAAGAGGAAACAGGAGAATATAGGTTTATGGTAGATATACATACACTATGTTTAATATGCTAATGACTGATTAATACTGAAATACTACAAACACTATTTTTAAAGAAAGTGAAAATAAGTGATCACAGGGAGGCATACCTGCCACTTGGGGCACCTGGGGGGCAGAGGAGGAGAGGGGATATCTTTGGGCTTTGCAAAACGGGGGTTATCTCTTTCCTTGTTTTCTTCCTCACCATCTTCCTCATTTGAAAGAGGAAGTGGAGTGGTGGAAGGAGACAGAGTAGGAGAATAGGATGGATTGGATGGGTCCTCATCAGACTGATACAAGGAGGTAAGGATGGGATAAGAGAGGAAAGAAAGGAAAGGACAAGGAAGGAAAAGGCCTCGAGAGATCAAAAATATAAAGCACATAATTAAACATTAAAAAAAAAAGAATGTGTTAACTACAGGGAATCTATGTGCAATGGTAAAGAACACTATAGGTTAAATTATCAGGGAACGGATATAAAAGGAAAGGCATCCAAAATATACAGATATTCAACTAATTTTGCAAAAGAATTATTAATCAGTATCAGTATTAACAGTAAAATAATTACGTGAAAATATTCAAAGTTAGTGTTGGGAGAGGTAGCAAAAGGCTATATTTTGCCATCTGTTTTCACACGTTCATTCATCAGAAACTAATACTATCACATGCACGTGCAAGGACAATACTTTTGAGTAAGGTTCTAAATGAAATCTGTTCTATATCAAACATAAAGACCTCAATTCAGCAAAGAGAGTTGAATTTTCTACTCCCCACACATTTGTATCATCCTTGTAAGAACAACCACAGATAAAGGAGCCTGGTTGAAACAAAGACCAACATGTTTACTTCTGAAATCAAACAGTATTAAAATCATCTGTTTCTCACCATGCTGCGTGTCTTTGCTGTTGAGGTGTTCTCTTCAAATTTGGCTAGCAGTTGAGTTGCCATAGAGCGGACCTTATTCTCCCGCAGCTCTCCATCCTCACCAGTAGGGAGTGCACTGTGACAAGAAATCTGATGCCACGCCAGGGACACAGATGGGATTATAGAAGTGAGGGACGACGAAAGAGTAGTAGGGGGTGTGATCTATTTGAGCCACATACTGCATGACACAGAACTTCTGCTGCTTTGGAAAATGATTTTCATTGATATGACTACCATGTTTACATGGGATTTTGTAACAGTGTTGCAGCCAATTATACACATCAGCATCAACTCAAAATCAAAACATAGCTGGGAAACTACACTTCTGCAATTTTTGCTAATTTAAAACATTTACTGTAACATACCTCTGTGAGGTAGTGGCTGCCCTTTCGCCGTCTCTTGTTAATAGAATCGTCTTCCACTGTCTTGTCATCCTGTGACAGTAGATACCACAATAAATATTCATTCACAGTGACATTAAACCTTACAAGTTTGCAAGTTTCTATACAGGTTGTCTTCCTTGTTCAAATCTACAAAGAGCCATTTGATTATGATTCATGTAAAAGTTGATACTTTAAGCTAATCATACAATATACTGTTCACATGAGGACACATTAAAAATCCCTCCAATCAACATGCAGATGACATCTATTGTTCATGAACAGATAACACGTTTATTACAAATAGTGTCTTTATCATTGTATTAGTTTAAGCTTATGTAATCAAGATTTGAATAACTGTAAAGAGTGTACTGGTGATGAATGTAGAACAAATAGCTGATGAAAAAGGAGAGGAGAGATTGACTCTTCAATCCTCAAAGAAAGCCTCAAATGAATGTCACAGACAAAGACACACAAAAAAGGACAATTAAAAATTAGATGGTATTTCACCTTACCCTGGGTATCCTCTTCCTGGGTGGAGGCAGGCTCAGCAGTCTGTGGTTGGTTTTAGATGGATAATCTTTACTATTTTCATCTGGTTCTGTTCTATCTGGAAAATAAACACAAACATACAGTTTTACATTATGGTTACTTATTTATTTTCAGAAAATTGTACTTAAAATACTTTAACTTCAAATGAAAATAGAGGAGTCTAAAAGTTGCAGAGTAGGACTCATTTGAAATTAAACTCCTATAAACAGGTTTCTCATTTACAAACAATCAAGGATGTGGGCACAGCAGTAGTGAAAAAAACAACAACACATTTTTAGTATTAAAAAATGTACAGTTACATTTTTCCTTATGGGTGATTTTAATATAAACAGATGATAAATCAGACAGGAAAAACTTAAGGAGATGACATACAAATTTTATCTTACTCAACTGGTGCATGGACCAACAACAGTGACTAATTCCTTTCAGATGCAAGTTGACCTGATGTTTACGAACAGACTAGAGAGAATATCAAAATCCTGGAACCTGCTAACTGGCCTAGCTGACCATAATATTACATTATCGGTACAACCACCAGAAAATGGTTTGAACATATAATTAAAACAAAACCTAACCATCAGAGAATTCAAAAACATAGAATGAACAACTTTATACATGCTCTAAAGCAAACTCATTGGTCTAATCTTCTGTCCCGTGATTACATTGAGTATAGCTGTAATACTTGTTGACAACTATTAACAAAGTAATATCCTCATTCACTAGGAAGATACAATACACGGCAACAAATTAAAGAGCGAGATCATGCAATCAAGCACATATTTACATCCCTTAGAAATAAGGTATTAAGGAATATTAAAGAAGCTTAAAGCTGAGTTTTTTATTAGAGTAATTGATGATGCAAAGGGAAACGGGAAACTGATCTGGAAAAATGTTAAACTAACTGGAAGAAATCATCATAGAACAAAGGAACTTAAACTTAAATTGAACAGAATCTTAACCCAAGATCAGGATACAATTAGCACTTTTAACCACTTTTTTGATAAACTCAGTTGAGGAGCTGGCCCAAAGCTTCTCCAGTAACATAGTGTGTACTCCCCAACCAATTTTCAAAAGTCTGAATCTGAAGTGGTAAATATCATAAGCACCTTAAGGGCCTCAAAAGCAAAGGATGCCCATTTCCTACCTAACTAATCTGTCAATTAAGCAAGGACTTTTTCCAAGCCCCAACAGCTGACTTAGCAGCTGTAACATCAATTTTCAAGGCTGGTGATCAAACAACTCTGGGAAACTAGAGACCTATCAGTTTTTTACCTGCAGATTCCAAAGTCGGCAAGAAATGGGAGTAAAGCAGCTGACGCTCAACTGAATGAGGGTCACACCCCTCAACCCCCATCAACATTGTAATTCAGATTTTGTATTAACCACTCAACAGAAACAGTCACCTGCTACTTTCTTTAAAATGTAAAAACTAAAAACTACATGAAGGTGGTGTAATAGGTGCAGTTCTTTTGGATTGAAGGAAGGCTTTTAATACTGTAAATCATAAGGTATCCCTTTCAAAGCTATCCCTGTTTAATTTTTCTACTGATACAATTAAATGGATGAATTTATATTTTTTTTTAAAAAGGAAGTAATGTGTACTAATTTGCAATACTCAATCAGTATATCTTAACTATAATACTGTTGTTCCTCAAGGATAAATACCGGGCCCTATTTCGTTCAGCTTGTATATTAATGACCTGCCTTTAGTCTGTCCATCTGTCAACATACAAATGTATGCTGAGGACACAGCTCTTTATGCACATGCTAAAATCAAACCACAAGCTGCTAAAAAAACTAACTGAAGCCATGGTCCATGGTCCATGTATCTGATTGGTATTTCATGTTTACATTTGAGCATATGCAAAACTGTCTGTATGTTTTTCTCACAGAAACTGACAGGGACTCACCATCCTGATGTCTTTGTTAAAGGAGAAACGCCCAAGATGGTGTCTGATTTTAAATATCTTGAAATCATTCTAGATTCAAATATGTCACTTTAAAACCATGCTAAAATGGTGGCCAGTGCTATCAAACTTACCCTGGCTAACTTTATGTACACAGGCCATACCTAACAGCAGAGGCAGCCAAGCTCTTTATGTATGCTATGATCTTCTCCCAAATAACATATTGTTTTGCTAGCTAGTAACAAGCAAGCACAACAACCCTAAAACCATTTGAGTCCCTTTACAAAAAGAAACTAAAAACATTTGACCAGAAGGCCAATAGCTATAACCATTACAATATGGTACAAAAGTAAAATGTATTTAATTATGATAGTTTTAAACATATTGCCAGTACCTGCCTCATCAGGGTGGCAGGGTAACAAGGGCAATTACCAGTAGGGACTGTGTTGTACAATACAGACGTAGTAAGTTTGGGAAATAAGTCTTCTCAGTTAGAGTCAACCGCTAATGGAATACTCTACTCTAGTTTCGTAACTTTTAAATATAAACTTAATATATGGCTTAAAACATACCACCACCAACTTGCAATTATGTGTAATCATACCAACTTATCTCTGACACTGCCTCACACTGCTTGCTTTTGCATTATACTTTTTTTTTTTTTGTAATGTTTTGTTTTCTATGCAGTGTTGTTACTTAATCATGGTTGTGTTGTGTTGCCTTGTTTGGTATATTGTATTATCTATTGTTATTATCTGTAGACAATTGTGATTAGTCACTTGTGATAAATCATTTTATTCTAATTTTAGGTTGCTGCTTCAAGAACTGGCTAGGGACAACAGATGAAAATTAGCCAATAGGGCTAACTCTGGTTCATTTACGTTTTTTACTGTTGATTAATGTGCACTGTCCCCTATTGAATAAATAAAATAAAAAAAATTAAGAAATAAACTGTGTTTGTCACAGACCATCACTGTACAACTTCAAAGCACAGAAAATCACCTCACACAAGTAATGTCAGCTTTTTCAAAAGGTAACATTAGCATCATTCAAATACAATGGCATGCGGTATAGATATCATTACTGGCCAAGGTGCAGCACTTACAAAAAAAGCTAAATATGAATAAACCATGCACTTAAGCTCCTAAAATGTCCGCAAGTAAATTCCCACCAAATGGGCCGTGAAAATGTTCACTGAAGTAAATAATTTTCACAGGCTTTCAGAGGTGTGGATTTTTCTTTGGTGAAAGTAATGTGAGTGATATAAAGGTCTGCAGGACATTAACATTACAGCACTATAAGTGAAAAGTGGTTGAAGCTGGAACTTACTGGGTTGGTGTGACAGTTGCTGAGGGCCTCCAGAGTTAAGCAAAGCTTCAATAGACATAGCACACATACCAGTCATGTCTCTGGCAGGCACTAACCTGACCAGGGTTACGTAATGTGCAACTCTAGCTCACACAGTGGAAAAAATCATCCCTGAACATCAGTTATTTCAAATACAACTGGTCTATACTTTAATGGAATGTATACTTACTTTGTATATGTATACTTACAGAATTGAAAACACAATGAAAATGTTGTCACAACAGTAGTAAGTAGTACCCATTTGATTGTGACCATTTATTAGCTTCTCTAAACTGTCTTACAGTTGTGTTTAACCTCTACAAATCGAGACTGACACCACACTGGGAGCAACTTATTGTGATATATGGTTATGTATGGTTAAGTACTATTTTGCCCTTTCTGTAAAAGGAAGAAGAGTTGACGATCCTATTTTCTTAGTTTTTTTTTTGGTTAGGTATAGTATTATACACATTTTTTTTGTGGTTATGATGAAACTCTGCATCTAAGAGTACACTACATAGATGGCCACGCCATTTTCCCATCTGTTTGTTCTGTATGGTTAGATCCACTCTTCATATGCTGGAGTGACTCTGTAAAATAATAATTTCCTTTTGACAAACTGGGGTAGGGAATTCAGAGGGGCACTGATGCTCTGAAATCTACGGTAACTTTCGAGGCTGTAGTTTACGAGGGTGTTGTGTTAGTTGTTTGTTTTCAGTCCTGTACGCTTAGATTCAAGGATTGAATGAAGAATGACCTGACATTTAAGAGTAAGGAGGACAAAAACCCCAAATTAAATCCACGAGTCTTTAGCAGTCTGTTTGCTCTAGAGCTTAGCATTCACAATATTGAGTGACTGTAGGAGATTAGAATTACCCTCACTGACTTTTTAACAAGAAAAATTGTGCATACATTCTACTAGTGAAAAATTATTAACTCAGTACAGCTAAGTATCCATGGTATTTTTTGGAACAATTTCATGTGAAAAATGACATGTTAATCCACTGTCTAATGACTATTAGCTTTCACTCTTAGCATTTACCTTCCCTGCAAAACTAAGGGTAAGGTTAATTACAAAGCTTCACCACATATTTCTCATAATTACCTGTCATTTAGCTTAACACATCCTTATTTATTATATTTAATACGAGGTATATGCTGAAGAACTTCACAGCAGGTAACAACAGAAGCATGAAGGACACTTACCATTGTTTACTGATGAATTCCTGAAGAGCTCGTAGAATTTGGAGAGGTAGAGGACCATTAATAGCTTGTCTGGTTCAGCCTCCACAGCCATCTCCTTTCCTGTAGTCACTGGCTGGATGCTGAACTCTCGCTCAGCCACATCAAATGCTAACTGGTTGTTCTCAATCACGTCCTCCTCTTTAAGAGATTCATAATCGCTGAGATGGAAAGAAAGTCAGAGAAAGAGTAGGGGAGGTTAGTGGATCCAGGATTGTGTGTATGAGTTTTAAATGTTTCTTAAAAACATTTAAAACTTTAGAAACATTTTCCATATCACCAGCACTGAGCGAATGGAAAGACAGTGAGGTGAAATGACATGAGGAAACAGAAAACAGGGAGAAGGGATTTTATCTATTTTACATTATATGATCTACTTGTTTTACTCAGATTATGTGTGTGTATTCTTATTGAGCAAGAGATGAAAATAAAATGACTTTTTCTAAACAAAGATTTTATGTTGGGACCAGACACATTTACTTAAATACACTATTAAAGAATGTCCTATTCAGGATTAAAGAAGTAATTCTTACCTAGTTTGATCATACACGCTGCACTGACTCAACCACTTCCTTAAGTTATACCAAGACCACAGTACAAGTCTCTTGCCATGAATGCGGACACACAGAGTTGTAATGCTCAGTCACACCAGAAAACTGAGCAGCTGACAGAAACAGTGGTCATTTTAGGATTTCTCAGACTCAGCTTGTGGGATCAACTGTGCTTTGTCAGCTTTCATGATTCTTATCTGTTTTTTGTCTGACTCAGTTATGTGCTGATCTGAATGCTAACACTACTGTATGCTAACATGCTTGTGTCATTTTTAACAGCAGGTCACTATTTTGTTTGTATAATGTCAGTTGCATGCTTGCGCTTGTACATGGGATAAATATTCCTGGTGATGGTGTTATTGCAGTAATTGACAGTTGGTGACAGTAACACGCAAAGAATGTAGCAATGTGCCAGCAAAAGGCAAAGAAGACGACTTCTAGCTCACAAACATGGATGTAAACAAATGAGGCTTCAATATATATAGAAAAAATTTATTTATTATAGGGAAAGAAATGTATTTAAAATATCGCCAGCCCTAAAGGACTGCCACCTGAACACCTAAATTAATTAACTTAAAAATAAACAGAAGAGGAGTTGTACATAAAAACCTAATGAACATTAAGACCACTACTGCAAAAAGTACAAAAAAAATAGGAGAATTAAATGTGGTTTCTTAAACATTAGATCGCTCCCATCTAAAGCAGTATTAGTAAATGATCTAATATCAAATCATCATTTGATTTTGTTTGTCTTACTGAAACCTGGTTGTGTCATGATGAATATGTTAGCTTAAATGAATTCACGTCTCCCAGTTATATTAATACTCAGATTCTTCGAGGCACTGGCCGAGGAGGTGGAGTTGCAGCCATTATCGCTAAACCCACTCACTGTTTTAACACCACCCTCGACCTTGTTCTGATCAATGGCACCGACAACTTTCCAAAGAATCGTCTTTTTTCAGACCATCATTTATTGACTTTTGAATTCCTATTACTGGACTACACACGATTAGGCAAAAATGTCTTTAGTAGATTTCTATATGACAGTGCTGTAGCTAAATTTAAGGAAGTAATTCCATTAGCACTTTATACACTGGCATGTTTCAATATAACAGAGGACTCATATGCTAACTTTAATCCCTCCTAAATTGATCATCTTGTTGATAGTGATGCAGGCTCAATGCAAATGACACTCGACTCTCTAGCCCCTATAAAAAGAAGATAATAAAACAAAAGGTGGGGTTAGCTCCTTGGTTTGACTCCCAAACCTGCATATTAAAGCAATACAAAATCTTGAAAGTATATGGCGTTTGACCAAACTGGTAGAATCCTGTTTAGCCTGGCAAGACTGTCTTAATTTATTTTCAAACACAGGAATCTTAGAAATAGCAGTAACCGGACATTATTTTAGACTGTTTTTCTCCCATCGACCTTCACCAACTAACCTCAACAATTTCTTCTTTTAAACCAGTCTCAAACTGTCTCTTAGACCCAATCCCAACTAGGCTGCTTAAGGAAGTTTATCCTTAGTTAGCATTTCTTTACTCGATATAATCAATCTGTCTTTTTTAACAAGATATTTCTATATTCTGGACTGAAGTGTCGGACCAACAGTCTGACCAGCCAACATTCGCATCCCTGGAGCAGCTTGCTCCACTCGCGTAGCTAAAGACTGCTTTGTCTGATTGGCGAAAGTTGAGACCATGGAAAAAACACCTACCATCCAAACATCACATTCTCCATATGAGAATTTATGCTATACAGTCCTTGATGAAATTATTGGCACCCCTGAATTTTAAGTACAGAATTTAGAATATCCTCAGAAATAAATGCAAATTAACCAATTTTGTATAATCTGAATGTTTAATAAATGAACAAGAACAAAAAAATTCTTTCATATAGTGAAATGAAAAATAGACATAAAATGTATACTTGACATAATTATTGGCACCCTTTTGATGAATTTAAATTAGTTCTTCAAACAAAATAAAAAAAACAACAAAGACTCACCTGTGCTTAATTTTTAGTGTTTACATGACCTGAATTAACCAATAAATAATGGTTTTACTGCATAAAAGGGGCTGTCTGTTTCCAGTGTCTTTTTCATAATGTCGAAGATAAGAGAGCTGTCTGAGAGCATCAGAAATGCTATTATCACTTTTATGAGTGTGAAACCTTTCAATTTCAATTGAGATTCCAAAATGGGTTCCTTAATCAGTAGTAGTAAGAGACACGGAGATAATCACATTCGCATTTTAAGAGTTGCAGACACCGCTGATATATAAATAAATAAATAAATATTTTTTTTAAATATCTGATTGTTTTCTTCCAGTGTAACTTTACGGTCCTAAAAGGTTTTCCAAATTTCAGTTGAGATTCAAAAATGAGTTCCTTAATCAGTAGTAGTAAGAGACACAAAGATAATCTGTGCCAAATTAATTCACCAAACATTCAATATATGATTACTAATTACAGTCAACATAAATGCGACCAACTGAAATTAAGGGTTGAGGAATGTGGTTTCCCAGCGGCAGGTGGCTTCAGCATCAAACAACTCCAACTTTTAAGAGCCAAATCAGAAGAGAAAGAGAAAGAGAGTCAGGAAAAAAATAATAAATGCAGGAATAATAAAGTGTTTCAGGCTGCTTTGGAAAGCTTATGCATACTGGATGGAGGAAGCAACAAATAGGAACAGACGCACTAAGGTAGGGCTGGCTCGGCTAACGGGTGTGTCTCAGTGTGTTAAGCTAGATCCTGATCTGGACTCGGCTCCGCCAGAAAGACGCCAGCAACAGCAGCACCAGGACCAGTCTCATAATCAAAATCAGCCACAACCCGTCCTAGTTCCACCACAACATCCTCAAACAACATCCACCTCCCTATCAGGATTTGCAGGAAGAGATAGAGCGACTGGGAGCAGTGGAATTTGACTCATGGGACAGACCAAACAAATTAACCACACTAGATCCAGCCCCATCAGCTGCTGCCTGCAAGTTATCATCATCAAGTCTGAGATCAGTGACATGATAAAACGCACATGTGTCACATGGGACTCTGGCAGACTATCTCTCATCGAACAGCACAACATTCATGCTGAAGCTCTCGGGAGCGGCCGTGGGGTTGAGGAGGGGAAAGAGGATGCTCGGAAGCTTGTTACGTGTGTGGCAAGACTGGACATTGGGCCAAGGATTGTCCAAATAACAAAGGACCAGCTCAACATCATGCTGATTGACTTGAGGCGGAGTCGAAGAAGGTGCAGATCCTGGCAACACCACACCCAAGGTGACAACACGTGAGAGCACCAACAAAGACACACATAAGATGAATATACATGACACAAATCAGTTGATGGCTGATGCAAAAAAAACTTTGTTGCTAAATATTAAACAGGCAAAGAGAGAAATGTTGAATTATATGCTAAATACTCAAGTGATGCTTATAAAAACTCAAACAACGCTTGTTAATGATGCTTTAACACAAGAAGCAGCAAAACTCACCACATCCTCAGACGCAGATCACCTGAAGCCACAGGACTTACACTGTACATTGCATGTTTCATTTGGACAGAACAGAGATTATGAAGAGAAATGGTATAGGGGAAGTGGTAAATGACAAACTGAGAATTAACTGGCTCTATTGGTGAGGTGATCGCTGTGCTGCCTCTGTTCTTTTGCCTGAAATAACTTTTCCAAGACTGTTTCATATCATGTGTTCTGGCCCACGTGTGTCACTGGTGAAACAGAAAGAAAAACATTAGAAGTACACAAAAACAGTCAATTCTGGTTCGCGTTTCAGTTTGAAGGCAAATTTTCTTACGTTTACACATCTATGTCAAGATTAATGTGAATTTCCAACCGTCTTTAATGCAGCAGTAAAGGAAAATCTTGAAACTCTCCTCTTGCCTATGGGTAGTGCCCTGCTGCAGTATGTTGATTATTTGATGATTGCTCTACTGAAACATTTGGCTGAAAATGGGAATAAATTAAGCTTGTATGACATCGTACTGTAGACAATGGATTCCAAATTATGCAGAAATTGAGGCACCATTAGCAGCTATTGCTCATGGACAAGGCTTTACGGTAAATGACAAAGTTGAATGGACACCAGAAGCATCTGATGCATTTGAAGGCCTAATAACAGCACTGCAAACCACACCAACATTTGGCTTGCCTGACCCAAAGAGACCATTTACCCAGACTGTTGGTAACAAGAATGGTTATATGATGTCAGTACTCTTACAAGAACATGAGGGGCGACTGAGACCAGTAGCTTAGTTTTCATCCAAACTTGACTCTAGCTGCAGGCTTACCAAGATGTTTTAGAGCTGTAGCAGCTGCAGAGAAGACTGTTTTAGCCTCATGCGACATTGCGGGTTACTTAGACTTGACTCTGCTGGTTCCACATGCTGTCTCACTCATCCTATTGGAACAAAAAACATCACATCTTTCAGCAGTCAGGTGGTTCAGATACAATATTGTTTGGTTGGAAATACCTAACATCGCTGTGAAAAGATGTATTATTCTTAACCCTGCTACTCTTCTTCCCACCCCAGAAGATGGTCAGCCACATGGCTGTGTTGCTACCATAACTGAAGTTTGTTCACCCAGACCTGATTTGCAGTAAACAACCCTTGTGAAATGTGACCTGGAACTGTTTGTGGATGGATCGGCTTCTCACAATCCAGAGACAGGAAAAAATGAAGCAGGTTACGCTGTTATGACTCCGTTTGAGACTCTCATTTCAGAACCATTACCTGCCAACTATTCTGCACAAGCAGAAAACTCAAAGCATTGATTGAGGCATGCAAACTGGCAACAGGTAAAACAGCAACAATCTACACTGACAGCAGATATGCATTTGGTATTGTTCATGATTTTGGCACACTGTGGAAACACAGAAACTTTGTAACCTCATCTGGTAAACCCATTGCACATCACAAACTTATCTCTGCATTGCTTGATGCGATTTAGTTCCCAAAACAGCTTGCTGTGTGTAAATGCAAAGCTCACACTAACAACATTGACCTTGTTTCGCAGGGGAATTCAAAAGCAGATGCAGCTACCAAGCAGGCTGCGAAACAGACAATGACTGCTCAGTGTGTTTCTATAGCTGATAACACACCCTTGAAACAACAAACCCTGTTTACCTAAATATCTTTTTCCTCACCATGCTAAATTGTCATATGGGAAGGACCATGTATAAAAAGGGGGAAGTTAAATGAGATTCAAAGATATTGATTCACAGAAGGATTCTCTATCTTCTCCCAAAAAAATTCTTGTCAAAGTTGTGTGATTTGTACTACTAACAATATAGGCAGAGGTATCCAGACAGACCAAGCAGCTCACCCACCACCAGATAAACCATTTGACCATCTACAAATACATTTCATTGAGTTAACACCTAGTGAAGGGGAAAAGTATTGTTTTGTCATCACTGACATATTTTCTAAATGGGTTGAAGCTTTCCCAACAGCTAAACAGCGAAGGCTTTAGTTACTGAGATCATTCTGAGATGGGGAATTCCAGGTAAAATCAGCAGTGATAATGGTACCCCATTTGTCAGTGCTGCTCTGAAGAGCGTTAGAGAGTATTTGGCATTGACATGTAACAACACTGTGCTTATCATCCAGCCAGTGGTGCTGCTGTTGAGAGAGAAAATGATACACTCAAAAACAAACTTGAAAATTGTTATGACACAAGACTGCCGTAGACAAAAGCATTACAAATTGTTTGATGCAAATTAGAGCAAGAATAAGTTCTTGTAATGGTGTAAGTCCTTTTGAGATCCTGTTTAGCAGCCCACTCAACACAGGAATTGGACACGTTAAACTCCCGAGCACCAGCCAAAGTGAAGATGAAATGTTGCTTTATTGTGCAAACCTGACCTCTGTGCTTTGTAATGTTCACAAGTAGGTGAAAGCAACCCTACAAATGTCAGCTTAAACACCATTGCATGAGCTGAAACCTGGCGATTGGATTGTGGTAAAGGACCTGAGAGGAAGAACTGGAAGGGTCAAAGGTGGAATGGTCCATTCCAAGTGCTACTGATGACTGAGACCACAATTAAGGTTGCAGAGAGAGCCACATGGATACACACTAGCCACTGCAAGAGTTCCTGATCCAAGTGCGCATCTGCCTCACTGAAAGCACCTAACTCAAACCTGCCTCTTGTGTGTAGTGAGGGAGGGACGGTAACCATCTATGGCCTGCTTGTCTCCCGAGCTTCAACAAAGCACACTTGAGGATTAGGGTGTGAGAGTAGTAAATAGGTGATGGTACGATGGCACCACCTGGGCAGCCAAGGCCATGGCACCCGTTGAGACGACTGGGATGTAGGCTGCGAGGGGGAATCTGCATTTTCCTCCTCATCGCACTCATCTTGGTCATTCCTCCCCTTCACCCCTGGTGGTATCGCCCGCCGGAAGGAAGGACATGACAGCGTCACCGACAATACTTCAGCTCCAGCGAGCATACCAGCTCCAGTTTCCCCAATCACCCCGACGAGCCCGACCAAGGGATTGAATTTGTATAAATGCCACTAATGATAACTGCTGTTAATGATTGCCAGCTTGCCTCATGCATTAGCAATCTGTGAAATATTGTTTATTGTTTTATACATATTACCACTTTGTGCAGTTATGAACACTTCATGTATTCAAACCTGTAATGGCTTGCAATAACCCAGAGATCTGTAATCTTGCAAAAACATTTCTTGCATTTTATTAACTATTCTATCCTTGGATGAGTTTTTTCATGATGTCTTACATGCTATACTGACCACAGATGCTTTAAGATTGATGTTATTTTTACACCATGTTTCTATTGCTTTATTCTTACATATATCCCATACATGCCAAGGTTAAAAATTTCTTTTTGTGTGAAAATACAATGCTCAAAGGGGGAAAATGTAATGGAAAGTTTTAATACTTAATACATTTTACTATTCACCTTTTTATGGAATGCACTGATTGCTACCTTGAGAGATAAAACAATGCCAGGCAGACCACCTTCATCCCTGCGGCTGCGATAGAACGATTCCTGTGTGTGTCTTATCTCTTTGAACAGTTACACAGCAACCCCTCCCTTCTGTGCTCACCAAAGTATATAAATGCTCACTAAGTTTTGTACTCTTTGCTCATTATCATACATTGATCATTGCCATACATTGCTCATTGCTGTGTGACCTTTGATCTCTATATGCTTGAGACCATCTGCAGATAATGAATTAAACGAAAGACAAGAGTTGACTCCTAGTACTATATGGAACAGAAAGAATTTGCCACCACAGTAACCTTGGACATTTTATTAAAATATTTTGATTACACAAAATTGGTTAATTTGTATTTATTTTCTGAAGACATTCTAAATTCTGTACTTAAAATTCAGGGGTGCCAATAATTTCAACCATGAAATTGTGGAATCACAGCTTGCTAGGACAAAGATCAAGATGACCTGTTTGAGTCTACAAAATGAGCCTTCCTCAGAGAAATTATGTCATTGCACTTGATTACTCTGATACTTTTCTTTCTCGGTTATAGGTCGCTGTGGTCTGTATGACAGCCTGTTTTTAAATGAGATTAATCAGTTGTTAAATTCACCACAAACACTTAGATAGAATGTCAGCAAAATCACATGCAAATCCACATAAAAGTGGAGCATCAAACAAGAAAATCAATTAAACTATTAAACACTACTTCAATAGAAAGATGAATTCCCTCTTTCACATCATATAGTTAAGTTGCTCAGTTCAAAAAGAGCTGATCTGCTGACTGTCACAAGCCAATGGAAAAAGTCCTAGGCCTGAATAACTGTCAACTTTCCCACAAGTTTCCTATATACATTGTAAGTGTGCTTTTGTGTGTGTTCTTACATGAGCTCAGGCCTCTGGCGGTGTATGAGAGCACAGAGGGCCAGGCCGTTCCTCCAGGAAGATGTGAGGTTGGTGATGTCGACCCCTCTGTAGCCTTGAGCCTGCTTCTGACACCAGGTCAGCAGCCGCCCAGGACGCACCTCGGACTCTGGAGGAGAGGATCAGCATGTCATTCAAGGTCTTATCAAGATTATCACTCGGTCACAAAGCAACATAGGAGGGACCATTTTCATGCCAGGAGGGTTACTGTTATCACCAAGTGCTTTATTTTTGTCATGGCTGGAAAGTTTCTTATATGGTAAATGGACAGCACTTATATAGCGCTGTTCTATTCTTAATCTACCACTCAAAGCGCTTTACACTACTGCCACATTCACCCATTCACACACACACACACTCATACAGCACTCTTTTCTATACGTATAGCGCTTTCAACACACACACACACACAAAAACACAAACACACTGATGATACATCGGAGGCAATTTGGGGTTCAGTATCTTGCCCAAAGACACTTCGACATGCGGAATGGAGGAGCCGGGGATCGAACCACCGACTTTCCAGTTGGTGGACGACCTGCTCTAACTGGAACTAAAAAAATAACTTGTTCCTATATAGGGAGAAAACTGTCAGAGAAATCATGTTTGATCAGCATGTATGTATGACCCTCAATATGTATTGTCAGTGTGATAAGTGTGTCAGCCTGTGACTGAGACAAGATCTAAAGTTTCCCCTCAAGAGGGGCTGAAGGTGCATTCACTATGTCATCCTTTTTTCTCCAGTTAACTATATACATGAGTTTGCTGTGATTTATCAAAATACTGTTCATATAACATCTCCTTTGTTAAAGCGGGTTTGGTCATGCTAGATTGTTGAGTCAGCACTGAGACGATTTTATATACAGTAACTGAGTGTCCTAATTTAACTTATAAAGGTATTAAAGAAAGCTTTCATGCAGTGTTAATGTGGGTGTGGATGCATCTAATTTAAATGGTGACTCAATGGATGATGAGGTTACTATTACAACATTACGGGGATCTTTAAAATCAAAGTAGAGCAGTTGGCAGAAATCTCCACTGTCAGCCCTTTGGATATAGATATTTGATGCATCCATAATCTGTTTATTTCGAAAATGTGAACACTTTTTGTTATAAATACAAGGATACATCAAGTCTATAATCTTCAGGTTGACTTTGCAGTCTGCATATCCAACTTGTCAGTGATTGGCTGTTTGATGTTGTATTCTAACTATTACAGAGCAATTCAGACAGCAGATGAGATAGAGAACTGGTAGAGATGATTTGTAAAGACATTTCATCATCACTGCATCATTGCTTTTCCTGATGACATGCTGGCTCTGTCCAAAAACATCAAATATAATCAGAAAAATGTGATTAATACTTATTTATTACCATCATCACTTTTCACAGACTATGTGAAATGTGAACATGTCTGTTAGGACCAAAAAACTTCAAGCCCCAATACAAGATCAGATTTTATTCCTTCCATCGCTGAAGGCTGACAGCTGGAGGGACGTTTGAGGATAAGGGAGTGTTTGGATAAAGACCATTCAGTCTGTAACTTACCTGTTCTGGATAGGTTGACCAATCTGCGTGTCGGGGCTCCTGTTTCCACATTACATGAGTCCTGTTGGCCATCAATATACAGGTGACAAACCTGAGAGAAAGAAAGAAAGTGAAACTCAAGACACTGTATAAAAATAGGATTAAAGGGGTTTGCAGTTGACAGAAATGTCCTAATAACACTGAAGAATTGATGGTGCACAAAAAAAGGCAAGAGGAAAATCAAAATGCAGCATTTGTAGCAGAAACAGTTCTGCTAGAAATTTACATGTTTTTCTGTTGGTCAACATTTTAATCCCACATAACTGTAACTAAGAGCAGAAGATACATTTTCTTCTCCTTGGAGAGAACTTTGAAATTTTTTTTACAAAATCTGCTATAGAAAAAGTTTGTTACTATTATATAAGTGTTGGACTGACCTGGTGTGGGCGTACACAGCTGGAGATGAGGTTGGGGTAGCGGGTGGCAGGGTCAATGGTGTACTGTTCAAAGTTTTTGCTTATGTTTTCTGTGGTGGTCTGAGGCAACAGTCGGTAAATACTCTCCCTGAGGAACAACAGGGCAGATATAGCTATAATTGTGAGATTCAAGATACTGTAGCTTCAAAGTTCATGGAATACACTGAACTAACTACTTGATCTGTGTAAAAACAGCAAATACTGAGGCAAGCTGAAGGCACAAAACATTGCTTGCAGAACAATGAATAAATACTTTTAACATGAAATCTGCATCACTGAAAGTGCATTTAAACTGGACAAGCCCAGACTAGTTTATCTGAACTCATGACTAATGCAACTTTACTTTGTATCGGTGGGTGATAAGGCTATTTGTAATCTCCTTCAAAGCTGATGTGGTTCATTAGAACAGGAACGGGACATAAATGGGACACCAATGCATGAGTACACTAAAATAAGTATAAAAGGAGTAAAACTGTATTTGCTGCCTGTAGAGGCTAGCATTTTCTCTTTTTTTAAAGCCTTTTTTTTTTTTAAAGCCTTGTCAGTATAGTACAAACTGAAGTTCCATCTTCTTTATTGGCAGTTTTAGCGTTTTGGTAGTCTTTTTTAAATAAAATCAAAGGGATGTATCACCTGGAAAAATATGAATGTCCTTAGCAATTTTTTATAGATCTCTGCCCATTAGATTATGAGATATTATGTGCGGAAGGTTTACATTTTAGTCTGAGATTGGTTCTAGGAGAAGGTTGAAGAGTTTCTAAAACGGAAAGGCTACAGTTGGTCATGGAGCTAGAGGAGAGCTTGAGGGAGTGTCAAATATGGATAGGGTGTGTCCTCTAGTAAGGATGAACGTCTGTAAATATCATAATAATCTGCCTATTAGATTTTGATATGTCTTGTGCACTAGTTGAATTTTTTTGATCTGACAGCAGGCCAAGAATGAAAGGACAGAGGGTGAAGAAAAATTTTTAGAGGGGACCATGTATACACATACTAGATTTCATAGGAATCTGGCCAGTAGTTGCTTTGGACCAAACTAGTGTACCGGCAAACTGACTGTCCTTGAGTGTCTGGACTGCTTTTTTTCATCAGAATTAAATCCAGAGAAAATATATTACAGAGTACAAAAAAGTCTATCATGCTCATCTAAAGTTACAGAAAGTGAAAGATAAACATATGTACCTCTCAGCCAGTATCTCCAGAGGGCTCCTTCCTTGTGCCCAGCCCCTCACCATCCAAGCTGTGTCGAAGGCTGCAAGAAAACCCCTAGCACAACCTGTACCCATCGGCCAGAAGGGCTGTAAGTAGAGAACATGAGGTCAGCATGAACACACAAGCTAAGACTTGGCCATGGTGGAGGCCAGAGTATCAAACAACCATGACAACACACTGCACAGATAAACACCCAATGCCACCAGTATGTCATTACCTCAAGCAAACTATCTCCCACCAGTGCGACGAGTAGCTGGTGTCCATGTTTCTCCCTGATCAAAGCGGCGTTCTCTGAAGCATACATGCTGGTGAAGTCAAACATGGCCACATCTGGCTCCCCGTAGTGGTTGATGGCATAGTCCAGGGACGGCAGCTGGTAGTTTGTGCCAAAGTCAGCTGCCTCACGGGCATAAGAGAGCAATGCTTCCTGGTTGACATTGTCAGCACTCAGAAGTCGCTCCGTTTCTATGTAGTCCTGTATAGAGACAAGAGAAGGAAGGTTTAAGGCAGGGACCACTGACACAATAACATTATGAAAGAGGTTGATTATAACAATGAATCAACAGAGAATTATCAACCCATTCTGCAGCTCTACAAAGCCTCATCACTCATTGACACTGCTCATTAGCTCATTTGGCTTTCTAGCCCAAAAACCCCTCTTTTGTAGGTAGCTGATTAACCCATGTCTCCTGGATGTGTAAACAGGGGACTGTTTGCTAACAAGTTCGCCATCACAACATTATAAGTGGTAATATGCCAGTGATGTGTTTTTAGCTTCTGCTGCCCCCAAGTGGCCACATAAAAGTGAATAAAATAATGCAGCTTTAATTTAACTTAATTATCTGCTATTGTTTGTTTTTGTTTTAATATCATTGTTATTCTCTTTTTTTTTCTCTGTATTTGAATCTTTCTAGCCCAAAAAGGCAAGATAAACACAAAACAAAAAGCAGAATTCTGACTGAATGCTACACAGGTTTAAAAAAAAAAAAAATCTCAAAATCAACTTAAATCAATTTATCAAAGAAAATTGTGCTTTTTGCTAATTAAAGTGAGACTTTTTATTATCTGCGTTATTTTGCTGTATCATTATTTAGTTACGTTAAGGTGTTGTATGTGAAAATAGCCTGTGTTTATGTTTCATGTTTTTGTGTTTTTATTCTGCCGTGCTGAATGGGTCAATAAAGATCTAAACTGAACTGTGTTGCTTTTCATCCAAATGTTAATTTTAATTTTTTGCATTTTATTGTTTTTACCTTTCAAAGCACATTTGTAAAAATTAATATGCTTTTAACTATTCTCTTACTTTTCTGGCTCATGCTTGGTAAAGGCTACTACTACTACTGCTACTACTAAATATGAAAAAAAAAATACTTTTGACAATACTAGCTCATCTTCCTCTTCTTCTAAGCTTCTTCTTAACTAAGGATAAAACAAAAATGAACTTCTTGTTATAACTGGGCCTTTGCAGTATATAAAAGCATCTAATGACAATTTTAGATTTGGCTTTGGCATTTCAGTTCCCTGATTGTCTTTCTTTCATTTCCAGGAATTCAGGTGAAATATAATCCATTGGGCATTTCAGGGTTCAGCCAAATCGGCAATGTAAAATGAGACAGAGACCACTGAGGGTACAGTGAGGCAGAGTTCAAGACCTGTGTGTTTGTGTGTGTGTGTGTGTGTGTGTGTGTGTGTGTGTGTGTGTGTGTGTGTTTGTGTGTGTTTGTGTGTGTGTCTTTGTGTGTCTGTGTGTGAGAGAGAGTGTGTGAGAGAGAGAGAAATGAAGAAAAAAAAGTTGTGTGTATTTTCAGATAATTGTCCTGGCAGTCACTGAGTGACAGGGTTAGAAGAAAGGTGAGAAAGGGCAAGCATCTAATTAGAGCCCTATTTCATTATCATCTGCTATGGAGGCCCATCACTCACTGCCAAGCTCGCTGCTCACTGGTCCAGTGACCAAACACACATTCTAATCTACCGAAAAACACTTTGACTCTCTGCTCTGGCTGCTGGCTTTAAATATTGCAACCTATATGTGTGTGTGTTTCTGGCCAAAAGTGTGTGTCAGTGCTAATTTTGTCGACAAAAACTATAAAGGAACAAGACCAGGTCAAAACCTAGTATGTGGCTGGACCGCCCTTTTTCTGTTTGCTTCTCTTCTACTCTCTGTGTTCATATATACATGATTTAGATATAGCCAAATTCCCAATAACAGTTCTGCTACATTACTGTCCCAATACTGGCAACTCACTTCTACAGAAAGTAGCTAAGGTTTGTCCAAAACGTCACAAGATTTGTCGGTACGTGTTTTGTGAAGAAAAGTTGCTAAAACAGTGTGAAAAGTCAGTAAATCCAGTAACAGAGGCTCTAAGTTGGCAACATTGCCTGTAACCCCCCCCCCCCCCCCAGTGATACAATAGAAACTGTTTGTGCCTATTCATTTTGAGAGAGCAACAACAAATGGTATACCTTCAGCACTTAGTCGTGTGACTTTCGGCTGACCAATGTTGTACAGTATCCTTTGCAGCCCATGAATGAGCTGTGAATGCACGTACCTAACGACCAATAACTAATCCCCATTGTTTGCCTGGGTAACTTCCTTATTTTAATTCTTATTTGATTTAACTTAATGATTGAAATGTTATTTTTTCTCAACATAATGTAAATAGTTTACAAGAGTGAGTTTATTCTATGACACTTCAGTTTCATATTCTACACATCTTACTTAAAACGTTTTTGAAATTAGGGGTAGATCTAGATAATATTAATAACAAACTATATTTATATAGCACTTTTAAAAAAGTGCTTCACAACTCAACAATAGAAACAATATAGTTAACAAAACAAAATTAAAAAAAACAATAGAAATTGCAAAGCAACAAACTTATAAAAACGCCAGCCTATACAAATGGGTTTTTAAAACTTTATGGTATAGACTTATCAATGAGGGGAGGCCATTCCATAATGTTGTAGCTTAATTGGCAAAAGCACGGCCCCCCCTTTTTTTGAGCCTGGACCATGGAAGATTTAAGAGTCAGTCACACAATCTGAGTAATTTGGTGAAGTGTATAGTTTTATAAGTTCAAAAATATAAAAGGGTTCAATGCCATGGAGGGCTTTGAATGTGATCAGGAGGATCTTAAACTGAATTCTGAAACGTACAGGAAGCCAATGGGTCCAGAATGGGGGTAATATTCTCTCTTTGTTTAGTGTTATGAAAAGCCTGGCTGCTGCGTTCTGAACCAACTGAAGTTGTCAAATTGCAGACTCACTTAAACAAGAAAATAAGCAGTTACAGTAATCCAGATGAGAAGAGATAAAGTAATGGATGGTATGCTTGATTATGTTCTCAGGCGAAATTGATTTTGGCAATATATCTGAATTGCAGAAAACAAGACTGAACCAATTTCTTAATGTGATGGTCACAAGTTAGGCTCTGATCAAACTCAACACCAAGATTTCTAATAGATGGTTATACATTCCCTATTAAATGTCTGAGGTATGGAATAATATTCTTTGAATCTTGGAAGTAGCCATCAAGCCATCAAATTTCCTCCTTAGGGTCAGCAATCTTTTTGTTTGCTTTCTGGAGTAGCGCACAGTCCTCACAGGCCAAAGTTGGAGTGTAAGCTATCTTCAAAACTTTATTAAATGCAACCGGCTAGCCTAGCCACCAGGCTAAGATATGCAAATGAGTGCATGACATCATCTAGCAACTTTTCAACCAAGCCTTAGATACTTTCCATTGAAAATAGTTAGCAACACTGACTGCATTTTGTTTTTCAGTAAATTTCAGTTATTTGTCTGCCCGTAATGTTAGCCAACTTTACTGGTTCTTAAAAGGAAAAAAACAGCAACAGATTTGTGACTAAATGCATCCACAATCCTACGGAAAATTAGAAAGAAGTAGCAAGTTTTAGAGCGCATCGCAAGTTTTAGATGGCATCGTAGCCATTCGTCTTAAGCTGAAGCTAAACCCAGACAGTAAAGAGTATTTTATTGAACAAGTGAGTCAATACCGTTTGTGAATGATCTTGCTGCTCTGCTAAGGAAAATTACAAAGGAGAGTGAGTCTATAACCACAGAACAGTGTCATTGACAGTGTGTGTTGTAAAGTCAGGTAAAGAGTGCCTCTTTTGCTAATCTCGCAAAAACACCATCAGTAACAATACTAATTCTACACAATGACAATGGTGTCAGTTGTAGGCTCAGAATGCCAAGAAGACAAAAAAAATGAAAATGCAGAAATGAGTCTAAAACAACAAAAAACTAGTATTTGACTAATGTACATTTTTATCAGAAGAACTAAATCAAAATTACTGCTGTATTTACATGTGCATCTGTATGTATGAGTAAACTCACATTTATGATGACCCCTTTGTCCAGCAGGCTCTGTTTCTTTGCTGTCATGACAAAGTAGTGGGTATTGTCTTTGTAGTAAACTATGTTCTCCAAGTCAATTCCTGAAAATATAAGCAGATTAACTTAATACGTGAATAATAAAAAATAAAAAAAAAACAAACAAACAAAAGGAAGACTATATACTTAGCTGTCTCCCCACCTGTCTCCTCCTTAAGTTCCAGAAAGAACTTCTGGTTAAAGATGAAGGCCACGCCGCTGATTTCTTCCACTTTGGCCTCGGCAGTGGTGTTCCTGTTGATGAAGTTAGCTGTGATGGCAATTGCCAACTTACCTCGAAACTCTTTGCGGCTGAAACCTGCAGAGAGGGGAAGAAAAACCTTAGGAATGAAACATGCTGAGGGAAACCTCTGGTGAAAAATATTTCTTTAATGATCAATCTTTAATTGATGTAATTTGTTACTTTGTGTGTCAGCAAACATAGGCATAACACATATACCACACCCTTACACAGATGAGCACAAAATATGCATAACAATTATTAAGCCTGCATAGAAAGCTAACAAAGCTCTCAAACAGTTCATAAACCAGCACACGCACTCACACATAGTGCTGACCCAATAGACACCATGAAGGTTCCAGTTAAAACTATGTCAACAGGAAATTCTTTACCCAGGGACTGAAAGCAGCTTTGTGACACCTCACCTCGTTTACAGAAAAAAAAAAAAAAAACAACTAGTGCTTTGACTGCAGGGTAAAGGTCTTAAAAATGAGGGTCAGTAACAAACTTCCTTAGGAGTCTAAAGACACACTTGGAACAATATGAACCACCACACACTACCTCATAGGACCACTCCCATTTGTGATTTCTGTTAGTTTTCCTTTTTTCTCACCATCTAATGTGTTTTTGCGTCCGTCGGCTCCAATCACGACATCAAAATCAGTGTCTGAGACAGGATGGCTAGAAGGTTGGACCTCTGCGCGCCACCCAGGGCCTGAGGAAGAACGAAAACAAACCAACCAACCATTACCTTAACATATATACATATTTAAAGAGAGTGTATGTGAACATCTAAAGGAAACTCAGACAACAAGGAGTTGGGTGGTGGAGGTTTATATGATTATTTCTCAACTGCCACAAAGCAGCTACAATATGTTGCTCTCTCCTGTAAGTTAAGGAACGGTTGTGTCATGTTTCCTGGACTGTTAAAGTGAGAAGCTCCCCTTACAACATATCTAGGATGCTTATTTTTGGACCCTTAAAAAAGCAAAATTGAAACAATCAGCAGACTCTATCAATAAACTTGCATTATTTTCCACTCAGTTTGCTATAAATTCTACCACCACAAATGTCTCCCCTCTAGGAACATTTCTAATCACTTGAAAATATGTTGTGAGCAGGAAGCTTTTAATATATAGCTGAAATATGCATATATCAGTGCCGATCATGACCCTTTAACATACAAATAATCCCACACACAGACTCACTTTCATCAGTCTGCCCTGCTAGTGGCTCCAAAAGTTTGACAAACTCCACGTTGACATGAATCTCCACTCCCAGAATCAGACTCACTTTCAGGAGCATCAGCTGGAGCTGACGGATACCTGGAGTGGATACACACAAACACACACATGCACATACTTTATATAAAAAAATAAAAAATAAATCACAGAAAGCCAGGCTAGACCTACATGTACAGGCAAAAAAGGAAATATAAATTTTAAACAAGGGCTGACTTGTGGTAAGTTGGTATTCTGTTTTTTTTAATGGCCAACGGCTGCATCCAATCCTACTAACAGCCTGTACCATACACCATAGGCTGTTGGTGTCCACCTACTGTAGAATAGAGGGAATATATAGCTTAACGACACAATTAATTTAGAAAGTTTATCTAACTGATATAATAATCACTTTTTATTGGCCCAGGCCAGATAGAAAATATTTGCTGAAGTCTATTTTTGTTAAGTGATATATTATTTCACTGTTGGTAAAGAGGGCACTCACATACCAGTAAATTTACTTTACTTTTTTTTTTTTTTATGTGGCTTCTGTAGTTGCTGTGAAAGCAAGTTGAAAAAACCAACACCAACTCAAGTGGCAGCAGAAAATAGCTGTGAGTGAGAATGGCAGCTCTCATCACTCTCTTTGCTGTAGTCATGTTTAAATTGGAAATAATTTAAATAATCATGGCAAACGCTTGCTGCCCCAAAGTATCTTATTTATTTTTTTTTTTAACATGGTAATTGTGCTCCACATTTACAAAGATTAGCAAATTTACAATTTGGACACTGAAATTGCTGTAACCAACTTATTGTACATTAAAATTTTGATATTTTAAAAGTTTTAATGCATTATAAGTTGGTTACAGCCCTCCTATGGTCCTAATTCTTCCATGATACTTATTAGTAAATACTAATACGTATTTAAACTGTATGTCTTCTGTTCTGTGCAGCAGAGATGCACCAATCTTACTTTCAGTCTCCCAATACTGATTCTGATACCTCAGCTTAGAGTACCTGACTGTACTGTGTACCAATCTGTTACCAGTGTTCTATTTTCCCACATTTAATATCTGTATAACTGACTGCATAGAACTCATTGGGATCATTTTATATGGGTAACATGATGATTGCTGTGGCGCTAAAACCAAGCTGGGGGCACTAAAACTACATCCTGACAGTTCCATGATGTACCATTAAACTCTGGTTTTAATAAAGCAGTAAACACAAAATGAGCACTTTATTTGTAGAATGTGGTACAAGTTCACAGAGTTAATATAGTTATTATATACTATAGCTCAGCAGCTGGTATATGTAGTTGCTTTCTGGCCAGCCGTTATGGGAGGAGGACCTGTTTGCATCTAAATAGACAGATGCTAACAAGTTAGAGCTATGAGATGCACAGTCAGCAGAGTTAATCTTTGAGAGGAGATAGTAATACATGACACATTTATTAAGGCTGGAGAGGAGGAAGCACCAATGGAAACATCCAACCAGGAAGAAACAGAGTGAAGAAACAAACTGCAGCAAACTAGGCTGCTGGAAAACCTCCCTTCACAAAGTTAAAAAGTCACAGATGTGGAAGAAAGAAGAAGGGTTCAGCTTTGGTCAGTTTCCCCAGTCTGTTCTCTCACTTCATGATAGACTCATTAATAAAACAACACAATGGTTTCTCACTATGATTTTTCTGAACAATCCTAAATTCAGTGTCCTAACTTTAACAATGTTCTACAGTGAAAACAGAGATACACACTCACTAATGTGGTCAATGGAGCCAGCGCAGAACTTGCCGTAGAACTTCTTGGCTCCGAGGCCCCTTAGGTCATGAATAGTGAAGGGCCAGAGATGGAGCACGTTGTTTCTGGAGAAGGTGTCTCTCTTCTCAATCACCACAGCCTTGCAGCCCAGCAGGGCCAGCTCGATGGCTGTTCGCAGGCCACAAGGACCCCCACCGATGATCAGACACTGAATGGGGTTAAAGAGGTAGAAGTTCTAATATCTCAGAGCGAGGTGTTATGTTTTCTCAGGGTCATACAAAACTCTGACTAATTACACTGGAATATACATATACATCTAATTCCTTCTGTAAGTATCACAATAACATAAGAGGAAGCATAATGATAAAGACACTTGCATTCATACATTAATTGTGAGATGACAGAACAATTATAAATCAATCCGTGGAATTCAAAAATGAAACGTGATTCTCCTCTTTGTCTCTCTCTCTGTCTCCCTCTCTCTGCATTAGATTAAACAAAAACTAGACTTCAGTTACAGTTACTCATATGAGCGATCAAATGGAATATTCACTGTGGCAGTTCCCGCTAATGATTTAACAGATAGATTTTTTAAAAGTTTTAACAATGGATTAAAAGACTGTGTGCATCTAATGCAAAGGGTAATGGTAATTTAAAAGGTGTTGCTAATGGTGACATATCTACAGAGAATTACCACCCAATTTTGCAGTTTCTCTCAACTTTACAGAGCGTTTTATTGTCTTCCAGTTCCATCCAACAAAACAGAGTTGAGAGGAGAGTGAATTTTAGACTTACACTCAAATGATGCCAATGTTGCTTCATCTCTGCTAGAATTTTAAAAAAGAGCAACGGTTTGCTAGCATACTCACAACTTTATGTGGTGATAATATGTCAGTGTTTTGTTTTTAAATTGCTCCACTGCCCTAAAGTGGGCAACAGAAAATCATTTAATGCTGCTTTTATGATTTTTTTGCTTTTGGGCTGCCCTTCAAGTTGGAATTAAATCAAGCTCTATGTCCCACTTACCTACTACACAGTAATTCTAACTCGAGTTTAAATATGTAGTGTCTTCACAGTGGAAAAGTGACGAAATTAAGTATACCAAACATGTCAATATACACATGATGGATAGTATCGTCCCCAAATGTTCCAGGAGAATCTTAAAGAACAATAAAATAAAGTATTAAAGCTATGTCTCTTTTAAGTTTCAAAATTTTTTGTATCAAACTTTGTATCATTTCGTCTTAAAAAAAATAGCAAACACACATAGTGTATACTTTATAGTATTACTACTGTATATACTGTAGTATGGAACTGGGTCACAGGTAAGGTGTGACAGTAGGTATGTCTACAGTAACTGACACTGATGTTTGTTCTGCCTCTGGACTGAAAAGGAACCAAAAAAACGCAGCAGAAAAAGCTTAATCTAGAAGTTTCTCCAGAAAAAATGTCTGGGATAATAGATTAGCATGATTCTTAACTAATACTAATTGAATTGCTGCAAGTCATGTGCACTAAGTCCAGTTAATTCAGCCTCTAAAAGTAGGATTACTTAGTTGTAAGTAATTAATTAATTGCACATAATTACGAAAATAATCCAGTAAAAATTTATTCTCAGACAAATCTACACTGGCTGAGGCCCTAATTGAGTATTTGAACAAATAAACCATCATTCCTTAAGCTTTTATTTTTAGGTTGAAGATGCCCTTTAAAAAAAACCCACATACTCTGTACTCAATAGAACATAGAAAGGACAGAGAAAAGAAAAAGAAATGTTGATGTCAAAAGTCAGACATGTAAATAAATGGGGAGTACTTTAATAACCTTCACCACAGCAAACACCAAAATCTGTTTTATTGATCAGTTCCTTTCTGATAAATTCCAAACAAACTAAATGATGCTAAGCAGACTATCCCACCTATCATTGCATTTCAAACACTACGACTGTTTTCACATTTCAAGTGAAATGTGTTTCCTCTATGACCTCAAAACAGGGTGCTGACCTGCACTGTCTCCTCCTCCTCCTCCTCCTCAAACCAAAGCTTTGTCTTGAGTTTAACTAATGATTTAAAACCTGAATTTGAACTGAATCTCTGTGGTTTCACTCTGACGTTCCTGTTCATACTTTAAGATATCAGCCTTATTTAACTGTTTACTGGTCACTTTCCTACAGATTATTGGCGTTGTCATTAGTTACTGCTAATCTTGCTGGACCACATGAAAAACTTCTCCAACCAGTGGCAGCATTTTAATTTGAAGCAACTAAAGGAAGCTAATTGTACTCATCACAGAGCTAGCAGAACTTTGTTAGCAGTGCTATTCTTCAATAAAAATTGATCAAAACAAAAAGATATGGATATTTAGTACTATTTGGTCAGTGAATCATTTTAAAGTACTCCAAGAAGAATAGTACAAAAGGAAACAGTCACAGCTGGCTGTTAGATGAGGAGCTGAAGATGACAGGGGGTCTGCTAACATCCATATTTAAAATAGCCTAATTTTTTAATAATATAAATAACTTTTATTTATTCACGGGGGCAAAGAAAATTTGTGCAAATGTTTTGTGTTGAGTTTAACTTCAGGGAACTCTGACATGTAAATTGGTACTGCTGACCAATACCAAACTTTCTTGACAGTGCTGACCTTTAAGAGAATGGAGAACTGCAGAGTCCAAAATGGAGAAAGTTATTGTAGCTTATTTGCTGTGTTGTACCATCCACTTTTATTTAACCTCTCTGGGTGTATAAACTGCTCCAGAAAACTTGAATAGTTTGCAGAAAGTTTTGCAGATAGGAGTCGATATTCAAAATATGTATTTTGAATCAACTGTGTGAACTTATTGCTCCATTGCAACCAAGTTAACTAGCTTACTAACTGATAATTAGCAGCATCAGTAACTCTTCATTGAATTAAATGATCAACAGTCCCGAGAACAAAATGCCAATAGCAGAGTTAACAGCACAGTACACAGAAAGAAATGCCATTACATTTTTTTTTATATATTATGCTATACAGTTAACTGACTAGCCCTAGGAGTAGTCCCTACACTACGTAAACAAGCCTCTAGAACCACATATTCCCTGAAGATGCACAGATAGAATTTGCTGTGTCACTTTATGAGTGATCAGGCCTTTACTATGGTTTGTACAAACCAGCACAACTCCAACATTATCAAAAGGTAAACAATGTCTTTTACCTTGCCATGCTGTCTTATGGAATCCCATTTTCACTGTGCCACCATAACTAAATAGGTGTAATTGCTCATGGCTCAACTCATCATGAATACCCCCCCAACTACGGAAAGAGCAGCACTACACTTCTAAGATAATGAATCAAATTAGTTTTACATAATCTGTTAGCAGCTTAAACTGCAGTACATGTCATTCCCAGCTGGTCTTCCCCTTACCCTGGTGCCCTGGCAGGCTTTATTCTGGTTGTAGACCTTGTGCTGTGCCCTCTTGTCCAGTGTTGTCCACAGAGCCTTGACTTTCCATGTGCTGACTGCAGCCTTCAGTGAGCTGTAGAATTGGCTGTGGTCCAGAGGATCCAGCTCCAGCTGCCTGCAGAGGATGCTGAAGGCCTGCAGAGTCCCTTTACAGGTGGACGCCTGAACAAAGTTCTCAAAGAGCTGGCTGGCCTGCGCTGTACGCTCATCATCTGTCTCACCCATCTGCTCTGATGGTAAACAGTGTCCAATCTCCTCTAACACTTGCTCTTTTCTTCCTCTCCCGTTTCCTTCTCCTGTTCACTCTTTCCACACTGTCAGTACTGGACTCCTATGATGTGTGTGCCACCATGCTTCGCTTGTTCTGAAATAAATAAATAACAAAGATGATTTTTAGAAAGAAAAGAGACTGGAAAAAAAAAAATCAGTATTGTAACTGCTGATCAACCCTATATCCTGTGACTATAATTACTGGGCAAAATAACATATTAATTCCTACCATTACATTAGATTATATTTACTTTCTCAAGTCTTTGTGTTATTGTGTTTGTAGTTTCTAACTATGGTGAAACTATGGTTTCTCAAACCTGGGGTTGGAACACCACTTGGAGCTGATGGATAAGCAGACAGGATTTACATTTCTAATACAAAAAAATAATTCATATTTTTGAAATATATCAACATTTCCATTATAATCCATAACCCAATCGGAGTACCTTCCAAACTCTTGAAAATAACATTATAACATGACAACTGTAGCTAGTCATCAGAATTTTGGGACATAAATATGGGGAAAAGGTTTGGCAATTGTTCTCTAGGATATATTACAGAACCGTACCCATGGAAACAAACATCAGGACAGACAATGTCCTAATGTGCTAATGTTCTGGAAAATGGGTTGAGAGACTCTAGGATACTTCATGAATAAATTAACCAGACACGAATGTTGGTTTTCAGGTAATCCAGAAAAATAAATACTTGAGAAATCAAGGAACTTCATCACATTGATGCAAAAATCTATTAAAAATCAAATATTGCCATAAAGTAGCCCTTTTCATTGACCTGCAGTATTGCAGGTAAATGAAAGTTGGTATGACTTGTTGGTATGACCTAATACAACCAAAGATATTAAAGAATTTGCTACTTAAATAATCTAAATTATTAGAATTAAATAAAATAATCCCAATATTAGTAACAATGGAACAATAACTATGTAAAGTGAAAGGGGTTGTTCCTAGTGACCAACCCACAGATAATCATAACGAAACCCTGCAGTTCCTCTCAGTTCAAAGGACGTTTTAGTGTCTTTCAACTCATTGTTTTGATTTTGTTTCAGTCTCACTGGTCTCTTCAACCTTATTTCCAGCAGCAGTAGGCAGCTGTTATCAGCAAAGTCCCTAATAAAGCCACTGTACACTACCAGCCCAAGACCAGATGACAGACAGAAAAAGGTAGTGACTAGCTGGCATACAGAGCGCAGTATTTAGCAGCTAAAGAGCCAGATTGTCCCCCAGGAGTTGGTAGAGACTAAACCAGTGCTAAAATCTTAATGAGCTTAAATTGCCACACAGGTGGCAAGAAACACAACTCCAGACGAATGCTATTGTTGCTTTGTGTCTGCTGTATGTGTATTTAGGCAACGGTTTGCTAACATGTTAACCATATTAACTTTATAAGGTGAATATGCAGTATGTCAATGTTATGTTTACAGCTTGTTCTGCTTTCATACATTTAGCTAGTTATATTAATTTTTAATATAAATGAAATGAAATAATGAATTGTAATAAGTAAAATACTAAAAACTTCTTAGTTAAATATTTCATTTTGCATAGCCAATGACTTAATTTGACCTGTTTACATCTAATCATAAAAATATCCAGTCTTTGCATATTTTGAATCACATCAGCATCTGACAAAATGATCTTTGGTTACTACATGAAGTCCTACTCTAGTCTTTTTGGTGGAAGATTGAAGGCTGTGACAAAAATTATTAAAAATCATTTCGGTTTTACTTTTGCATCAGTCCTTAGCATCATAGATAGTCATTGTTTGCTGTGCTATTTTGCTGGTAATGACTATTTATTGACTGCACTGAAACCTTAAAGCCAGAGACATCTATGCATAATCACAATCTTAGTTCCTTTCCAAGCCTACTTATCCTTTTTATCTTTTTACCTTATATTTATATTTCTTATATTATTCTTCCTACGTGGCTTGCCACGGCACACTAAATCTCGTTGAAAATGTACAATGAGAATAAAGGTATTCTATTATATTCAATTGAGTCACTCTTCCTGGACTTGCAATAGCCATGACATGCATCACTCTCTGCAAGACGTGAGGACATACACAATGCGGTGGAAAAATGAGAAAGCGTATAAAGGAGAGGTCACACTCTAAATGTAAGTAATACCTGGGGCTTGCACTGAAAATAAACTGCAGGGGTCAACCTGTTGCCTAATATAGACAGAAGTGTCAAGTCCTGCATTCTAGATGAGATATCCAGGGACACACACCTTTGACCACATGTGCCTTTACAGCCTACACCTCCAGCCAACAACAACAAACCTATCGAGTTCAAAGGTTCATCAATTGAGATGCACACACTTTTTTCTCTACATTGAAGATATTTTCCTCCTCCAGCTCCACTGAATGCCTGATAGGATTATGACTGAGTGTGCTCTTGGAAGGGTTCAGCTGAACAGTGATGAGAGAAGCTCAAACATTGTGGCTGCAGCAATACAGACAAAACAGTCACAAAGCCACAATCACATGCAACTTGGTGAGGGACAAGATGCAGAAGAAACAACCGTGAAATATCCTAGAATTACACACCAGAGTATGTCCTTTGTCCCCCCACTGTACAAACTGATCCAGGCTCAAAGCCCTCAACACATGAGGAAGTTGACCCACCATCAGGAAAACACCACTTCCCCATTCCATCATGAAAACTTTCCTGATTTCTTTGGTAATCTTATCTTATTTTACGAGTCAAGTAAACCACATGTGATGAAAGTTTTAAAAGGTTATAAGTAATATACCTCCACTTTCGGAGCTCAAGACTGCAACCATTTCAACCATTGTGGTTGAAAGTAGTACTTTTTCTCCTTCAATGGCTCAGGCACTCTCTCCCTACTTGCACTCTCCCTGCCTGCACTTACATGTGCACCAGTGATGAAATGCATGAAAAATCCATTTAGGTGTTACTATGTTTCAAGATAAAACAACAAACGATGGGAGTGTAGCCTGCAGGGAGGGTGCAGGTGCAGGGGGGGGGGGCGGACAGACTGAGCTAGTGAAGAAGATAAAAAACAACCTTCAACCAAATGCTATGCTGTGTGTGTATTGTAGGATATACTGCTTGTCCATTGCAGGCAACTCTAAACTTGTTACCAGGTCAACACACTTTAAGCTTGAAACTTTGAAGTTGCACAGCAACAAACAAGAAACACAAAACCAGCAGGGACCAGTGCATCACCTGAAACACTGAGCCCCTTTTCACTTCTTTTCAGCGGTTAGATGAGAACAATCACTGAAAAGAGAATGAAATGGTTATCAAGTGAAACCCATTCAAAGAAAAAAAGGGTGCAACCAAGTCATGTGCTGGTGCGACGAACTAAGAAAGTTGGTAGCACCGGTGCTACCAGCGGAAAAGTTACTCTAGAGCTCTGACGTTCAGTATGTCCTACATGGCTTTTCAAAAACCCACTTTCTGTATGAACCCCAGTTCCTCGATTTTTAAAATAAATTGTAGGGTTGTTTGCTTGTTTTGTTCCCTCCTTCCTAATTTTACTGGTTTTTCTGGTGTCAAAGCCAAAGCAGAACTACATCCTTAAGTATTAATGTCTATTTACTTGAAAGTTAAATATTTGTATATATTAGTAACTGAAACTCAAAGCTAGAAACCTTTGAACTGAGGTATTAATATGTCCTGTTAAAAGATAATGACACGCACTGTGGACACTCACAATTTTGGTTGAACTTGTTTCTTTCTGGAGCTGAACAGTTAAACAGAAACAGAAAATTACCCTCAGGAATGCATGCATGCCTGTCTGCTCACTGTCAGAAGAAAAGAACCAGAATTTCCTTCCTGATGACATTGGAAAGACAGTACTGCCTCTCCGGGTTTCTAATTTTAGGTGAGGAGTGTTTAAATGTTCACAAATGTAAACTGAGTCTTTTTAGATATTCATAAAGTGCTCATTTTCAGTGATCCACAATCTTATATATATTTTCAACTGAAATTTAGTTGCTTTCATTTTTTACAGTTCAATTGACAGTTCAACTGCTATCAAATCTTGCATTTCAACTGATGGTTCAATTGATTTCAGTGCCATCTAGTTAAATGATATTTCAACTGCTTTCAGCCCATACAATACTTATCACCTGACACTTGTATTATTTGCTACTCTTCAGCTGACAGATGAAATACGATAACTGACATTTCAACCGCCTTCACTCCTCACAAAACTGACGCTTACAATACGTACAGGGCACACACTTCAGCTATCTCTGGCGCCTCAACTTCAACTCAAACATGAATCGACATTTCAGCTGCTTTTGATGAGTTTGCTTGTTTTAACTACTTTCAGTGTTTATATAAAAACTGACCATTCAGCTGCCCTGAGGGACTGAACTCGAAACTAAATTTCAAGAGCTCTCAGCATTACACTTCAACAGATTTCAGCTGGTTTAGAGTCTAACACTAACTGACACTTCTGACCTTTTTGGTGCTTCAAATACAACTACAACAGAAGTAAGTGCCTCAACTTAAACTGGTATTGCATATATCAATTAACATGCAAACAAATAACATTTTAAGACATTTAACTTGTTTACAGTGTTTGTATCTGCAATTTTTAAGAGTATGCAAGCACACATTTTCTTCAGAAAATTTCACCTTTTTGTCTGAATATAATGCTTTACCTAATAAACTATTGACCAATGAATTCATTTTATATCCCAATCTCTACCCAAAAACAGACTCTCTAGTTATATGAAATTGATACAAAGCATTTCCTGGATAATACTGAGTATCAGATCCTGATCGCTGCAAGCCTCTCAGCATTATTCTCACTATTACAGTGAGGAAATCTGCTCTCCCGGAGGAGCTGGGAGAAGGATACTGTTTCGCTCTCTAACACGCACACACAGAAAAGCACCTGCATATACATGCATAACGTACGCACACAACGTCCAATAGGACTGGAACAAAATCCCCTGAAAACCTGTGGATGTTTTTTTCTGTGTGCAAGCAAGTGTGCGTCCTGGCAAAAGAAAGTGCATGTTGCATAAGGACAACACCTGGTCGGTCTTTTACTTTGTGCTAGTCACATATACCATTGCGCACGCACACCCAACACTTTCCCTTTAAGTCCTTGAGTGGCAAAATGGAGGTCTCAGATCTTTGCTACTTGGCAGCTGACAGTAGCCTCTCAATTACTATTAGCCCCTACAGACAAACACAAACTGGTAACCCTTAGACCTTTCATGCTATTCCAGACGTAGCCACAAAAAATTTTTCCAGAGCTTTGCTCTGTGTTTTCTGGACAACTGATTGAAACTGAACATAATCAAATTTTCAGTAAATCCATTTGTTTGGCCACTGGAGCGTAACTGCTTACAAAAATAAGAATAAGAAAATAAGAATACCTGTCCTATATTATTCATCCTTTTGGGTCTTGTCCATATTCCAAAAGAAAAGAAAACTACTATATAAGACACAATGATTTGGAAAGAGGAAATTCAAGGAATTTTTTTGGAAATAACATCCTGATATCAGTTCAGAGACCTACTGCCCTACTTGTATTTAGTGCTGATGACAAGACATTATATACAACATTCTGGGAGTCTCTGTGCAGGAAGTAGTTAAGTTGGTATCTGTCTCCAAATTTATGTGTGTGTGTGTGTGTGTGTATGTGGGTGTCAGGGAGTATTAGTATCTTTATATCAGTCTGCATTTCCAGGCACGTTTGCAGCTGAGTGGGAGATCAGCACAACACATGGAGATATTGTATGTATCTTCAACTGAAGTAATAACTTGTATCATTTACAATAAATGACATTTCAATTGCTTTCATCTCTGACTCTTTAAATGATAGTTCAACTGCTTCAGCCTCTACATATCAACAGAAACTCCACTTATTTACAGCGCACAAACTTAAGCCATCTTTGATGTTTCAACTTTAACTGAAAAATCAATCAATTTCATTGTTTACAGTTCATCTGACAGTTCAACTGCTTTTAGTACTTACTAATCATTACTTAACATTTCAATTACATTAATTGCTTAGACATGAATTGACATTTCAGAGGCTGTAATTTCTTACATTCCACCTGACAGTTGGAATAGACAGAAGTTTTCAATGTCTGACACTGTAGGACCCCCTTCAGAGGCAAAAGTGAGACTGTGCTAAGTTTTGGAACTCCAGTTTCAATAAGGCCTTGAACAACGTAAACAGGAAGAATAATGCTGCTATATTTGTTCACATTTCTGCCAGTTGGCATGATTAAAAGTATGCTGAAATAACTATTACAGTGACATGAAAAAGTTTGGGTACCTCTGGTCAAAATTTCTGTTACTGTGAAAGGCTACGCGATTAAAAGATGAACTAATAAAGTTAAATATGACAGATTTCTTTAATATTTCAAGCAAGATTACTTTTTTATTTTCATCTTTTACAGTTTCAAATTTAAAAAAAAAGGAAAAGTGCCGGAAACAAAAGTTTGGGCACCTTGCATGGTCAGTACTTAGTAACACCCCTTTGGCAAGTATCACAGCTTGTAGACACTTTTTGTAGCCAGCTAAGAGTCTTTAAATTCTTGTTTGGGGAATTTTCGCCCATTCTTCCTTGCAAAAGGTTTCTAGTTCTGCAAGATTCTTTGGTCATCTTGCTTAATCTGTTCTCTTGAGGTCCATCTATCAGGGACTTTGAGGGCCATGGCAAAATCATCAGCTTGCACCTCTTGAGGTAGTCCATTGTGGATTTTTAGGTGTGTTTAAGATCATTATGCTGTTGAAAAAGCCATCCTCTTTTCATTTCAGCTTTTTTACAAAACAGTGTGATGTTTGGTCCCCAGAAATTTGCTGGTATTTAATTGAATCCTTTCTTCCTTCGACCAGTGAAATGTTCCCCATGCCACTGGCTGCAACACGAGGCCACAGCATGATTGATGCACCCCCATGCAGTATTTTTGCCCTACATCTCTCCTTCTTTGCCCACCCTGCAACTCCCCTGCACCCCCTGGGGAGGTGTACTTCAGTTTCAAAACCTTTGGAATAGATGTTTTCATTCCAATCTGCTTTTCAGTGAATGTTTATTTTCTGCTATATTGTAATAGATCACAAAATTGAGACAAAAATTATCATTTAAGGACAATGTTGTAGAAAATAATTTTCTGTCATTCCTTTTCCTCATTCTTCTCAGCCAATGTGTTTCATCTGATTATTACAGCTTCCATGACTATAATGACCATATAAGTGATTTAAAAACATCCCATTTCTAACTTCCAAGGATTCCATCCAATAGATGTTAAGGTTAGGTATCAGCGTTAAGATCAGTGACATCTGCCCCAGGCTAGCACTTTCTGGTCAAGTGCTAGCCTGCTAATAGTTATATAGTGGCAGTGACGACAGCAGCATCTAAAAATAAAATGCACATCTGAAATTCAACTCTTGCCTAACACTGCCATTAATTCCTGTTTTAAGATACACACTGCACTGATACCGAGGAGCCAACCACTGGCTGGCCTGGCAGTGAGCTCGGTTGTTGTGTTGGCAGGGAAACATTGTTGGGGCTGGCTCTTCATTGTTTCAGTAATTTTGTTTGACAGAGAAGTCTCTCTACAATTGATGCCTGAGGGATGCCTCAATATACAACCCTGTCATTCATTGGTGGTGTCAATCACCAATGAATGATGTGTGTAAATGACGTGTGTCAATCTTTTTTTGTGTGTGTGTTGCAGTTATTACTATACCAGTGAGTGAATAGCTATCCTAAACAGTCAACCTGCACCGATAAGTGAAATTTTATACAAGAATCACAAAGACAATTTCCTAAAAAAAGTTTAGCACTTTGCCTTTTAGAAGAGAAAATGTCCATCCTGGCTCTAAAGGACGAAGATGATGAAGAAGGCGGAATATGATGAATAGCGGAGATGAAGTCTGACGCTGATGAAGATCCAGTGAGTGGTGAGAAGATGGTGATGATGGAGATAGACGTCCAGGAGGCACTGAGGTCATGGCAACTCAAACAGCACAGTTCAGTCTGGGATATAGCCTCAACACCCCCCCCCCCCCCAAAACAAAACAATAAAAAACAGCCTGCACAAGATATGCATGGCAACTGCTTAGTTATTCATATTATCCAATTCATTAATGCGTTCATTCTCCTTAACACTATAATTGAGAACAATATCCTCAAATTTTACATTTTTCTCTAAAACTATATATTTTAACAACATATCACTTTCAAAACTTTGCTTACAACTTACTTCATCTGTCCAGCTTAATAGACTAGTTTACAAAAACAATCACGGTTTAAGGAGAGAAAATGTGTAACATATTAATTGATGTTTGCCTCCAGCTGAATAAACAATAACCAACCATTAATTGAACATTTTTCTATATGCATAGTATTCAACAGAGTAAAGTGAAAACATACCACTGAGCTATCACTCTTAGTTTTAAGAAGTTGTCATCTCATCGTGACTGATTATTTCCTTCTTTTTTTAGGTCAATATATGACTACAACCTGCAATCAGTAGGGGTAGACTGCAGGTACACTGCTCAAAATCATCATCACAACGCCAATGACCAATTCAGAGTCTGAGGGAACCATTCCGAAATTAAAACCAATCAAAACATTTACATGAAACACAGTGGGAAAGGGAAGGATAAATGCCTTTGCCTTTTTATCAACTGCAAATTAATTAATAAATGGACTTTTCACTGTTCTGTCTCTCTCTGTCTCTCCCTCTGTTGCCATGTCTCACTCAATGCCAGCTGTTGTGTTCATAGCTGCCTTTTCAGCAGCCTGGGTTTAGTCTTGTTGCCATGATAAAAAATATTTACTCTATATATTTGCACAATCTCAAGGATACACACAATTTGGTGAATACCACTGAATTGTTTATCTACAAGAAAACTTTACAGGGAACCTTTTAAATAAAATTTCAAGGGGTATATTCATTTTAAGATTGAATTAGAATCAATATGATACTCTCCGCAACCAGCATGGTACAACATTTATATTCATTACAACTATATAGTAGTGGTGGTAAAGCTTGTAAAGCTGCTCTTCCACTTTTCCCCTGCATTCTGCATAAAGCTGAGGCATCACTGTTTTTGAAAAATGTTTCCATCCTGTGACTTTATACTCTGAGTCAACCACTTTCATTAGCTTTTGAAACCCAGTTTTTCCACCATTTTAACTGTCATTATGTCTTTCCTACAAATATGAAATTGTGCTCGTTATGTCCTCACTTCTTTTTGAGCTGTTATCGTAATCGGGTAATGACTGAAAGGCAGACACGAGCGACTGCTGCTGGGGTTTGGTCTAACGTTACCACAAAAGGGCTTGTTTGTGAGTTTGGATGCTAGTGCTAGTGCTAGCAGGTGAATATTGCAGACTTTGGCTTACTGTATACTGGGATAGTGGGATGGTAACCTTTATTGTTATTATTACAAGCTTCAAGTGACTCCAGTCAGAATTCAGGAGAAATCATGTCAGGAAGTTAGAGTAAGAGGAATGTTTATAAAATTACACAGCACTGAAACAGGTTACCAATCACCTGAGGTACAAGGAACTGTAGCATAGAGGTTGAGCAGCAGAAGCAGAGCAGGAGAATTGTGTCACTTGGCTACAGACAAAGACACACTTCATTCACCATATTTTAGTAAACATGCAACGTGTCAAACTGTTTTTGCATAAAACTAACATTTTTCATTTCCAGGGGGCAGTGTCCACAAGACAAAAGAGGGTAGCTATTACAATCTCCTTTGAGTCATTGGCAGTCATCTACGTTAATAACCATCTTAAATGACTCATATACTTAAGGGAACTGAATTATGCTGTAACCTGCGAATGATCCATAGTCTGTTCCATCAATACAATATGCAATAGGAAAGCAAAACTGTCTGGAGTAGTTTTCTGATTTTTAATATTTCAAACAATGAAAGCATGTTTCGGCTTTCATTTATCCTGGAATGAATTCTCGCAGAAGAGCTGCAACACAGGCAGAACATCTCAAACAATTTTCATCACATTCATACACTAAAGTGTTTGTTTCAATACTGAGAAGCTGATTCCAAAAAATTCCTAGTTTGCCTATTGTCATGTCCTGCTCTTCTCCGTAGGTTTGTTTTTCGTAGTTTTGTCATTTGTTTTAGTGTTTCCTGTTTTATTTTGGTGTCACTAACTCTTAATCTCATTTCAGATCCCCACTTCCTGCCCTAGTGTGTTTCCCACCTGAGTCCAATTGTCTCCCCTCTCCTAGCATATTTAGTCTCTGTGCTCCCTTTCCTCTGTGCCGGTTTGTCTTCGTTCTTTCTGACAAGCGTTCGAGCCTTCTCCTAGTGACAGTTTCCTGGTTTTTGTTTGTTTCATAGCCTTGTCTCGATCTCGTCTTTTGCACAGCCCTTTTTGGATTTGTTTGCCCACCCTGTTTTGCCTGCCTATGTACCAAACTTTTCCAAGTAAAGACCTTGATTTTTGTGGAACCCTGAACTTTGTCCCGAGTAGACAGTTGAGTCCTCTTGCATTGTGGTTATCAGTGTCTCAGTTATCACTACTGCTGTTTAGGAAAGAGCCTTCAAAATGGCAAAATTTCATTGGCTTTCATTTCAATTTCAAAATTCCTGGCTGCTGACCTTTGTTGTATGTCATATCCCTCTCTCCCCATGTTTCCCGTCTCTCTCTACACTGTCAAATAAAGGCAAAATGTCAAAAAACAATGTCACTGCAATCAATGTCACTGCAAATAAATTTTATTCCACTGGAATCACCACAATTAGTGAATTCGCTCACAGGGGCACAGTAAGTCTGGAAGAACTTTTTGTATCAAGTTCAAGTTGGGTTAACTTTTATCTGCGAATCTGTGCTGTTGTGACACTGCTGAACGTTGAATGGATTGGGAGTCCAAAATGGAGGAAGCTATCGTACTTTTCGTATCGTACCACTTTTATTTAACCTCTTCTGTTGGAGTATAAACTGCTCTACAGAAAAGCAATGGTTAACAAACTTCTGATTTCACTAACTTGGACAACTTTATTTACCCTCTTTAAAAGATATAGTCAGCGCTTCTAATCCAATACACTTTTTGTCAAATTCAGTGAATATCTCCTCACGATCTGCTGCCTGTCCGTTCTGTATGTGTGCTAAGACAAAATCCAGTGGTCCTACACAGCCCTGGCTCTGTAAATGGGAAACAAAGAAAGTCCAAGCTCCCCCCCCCCTCAACTCCATTTTTGGAATCCAACCTCAAATTAAATCAGGTGTGCAAAGGAAGAGCTGTGATTGGTTAATATTATGAAACGGGATTTGTACTAAACTCTAGCATACTAAACAAAGATCACTGACAGGTATCAGGTGCATTCTCCATTCTACTGTCTGTGGATTTCTACCTTCAGTCACAGATAAGTTGTTCAAAAGTATTCTTAAGTACAGTCAAAAAATGCCATGAAACATAAAAGCAATTTTTATGTCACTATGATAAATGTTACATTGTCTCTGTAAATTCTTACATAAATAAAGCACAGTGCAGAACAGAACAGAAAACTTATAATTAAGGCTATAAGCGGTCACTAGTGATTGCTAATCACTTACAACATAGCAGAACTTTAGTTGTGTAAAGTCAATAGCCTGTGAATGAGTGTGTGTGTGTGTGTATGCATTTTTTTGTTACCTCTTTGGGACCTTTTCGGGACTGGTAGTCCAAATGGGGACCAAAGACCGGTCCTAATGAGGCAAAAACGTAATTTCTGAGGTCATGGTTAAGGTTAGGTGTAAGGTGTGAATTGAGGTTAGGTTAAGGTTAGGGTTACGCATGAATTCGTTATAAACAAGCTACAATTGTTTTTAATAACACAGAATTGAATAATAATAATGAATATTATTTGTATGACCTTTGCTTTAAATCTTCATCATATTCAATGATATTGAATCTGAACAGAGTTCAGTTGTCAAAGTCTAGCACCAGTTTCCAGTGTGACCCATCCAATCTTGACTTGTCAGTTTGGAGAAAAACTCTGAACATGTAAAATACTGGTAAAAAGTTTAAGAACACCTCAGTTTTGTTAAATTAAATTTAGATAATTTAAAGTCTCTGTGGTTCTGAAATTAAAGCATAAAACAAATAAACAATTGGAGATTTTAAAAACAAGTTATCACGGAAACTTCTTGTTGAACTGAATTTAATCTAAATTTTTGACTCATCCAGAAAGTTCATCCAAACACTGTTGCAGATGTTCCCAAAAATGTGTTGCATTTGTAGGCTGCTTTGCTTTCACCTTCTGTCCAGTTCCTCCTAAACCAGCTCCATGGGGTTAAGGTTTGGAGATTGTGCCAGTCTTCCATCATGTGAAGCCACCGTCTAGATCTTTTCTTCTAATGTTTTGGGTGATTATTTTGCTGTAGGATGAACCCCTGACCAACCAGTCTGTCTTCATTTGTTGCTTGCCTTTTTTTCACCACTCTGATAGCTATATTCAATACTACTTCCCGCAGAAAAGTATTGTCCTAATAATACATCAGAGGGAGCAGTAACACAGATTTTACTTTTTACCTTTACACCATTTAAGGTTATTCATTGGACTTGAACTACTTAGATTTCAATAAAAACTGGAAAAATGGGGCTGTTCTAAATCTTTTGACCGGTAGCATAACAGAAAAACTACGATACAAGATAGAGAAGATACTGCATGTGTGTAAGCAAGGATGGACTGTAAGTTTGCAATACCATCAGGGAGGCACCTGATCAGTCCGAAATTCATTCTGCAGCATGAAAAAGACCCCCAGAATCATAAAGAACTATCTTCAGCAACAAGAAGGAGTCCTGCAACAGATGGTATGGCCCCCACAGAGCCCTGATCTTAACATCATCAAGTCTCAGTCTGTGTTTTACTTAATACTTGGAAAAGCTGTGTGCAAGTGTACCTAGGAGAAGAAGGCAAAGGGTGGTCACACCAAATATTGATTTCTTCACTGAGTACTTAAATCCAAAAATGACATTACAACTCATTCAGCACTTCCAGTTTACCTGCTATTTCAACTTCTTACAGTAGTTGCATTTTGAAGTGCACTTCAACTACAACTACACTACAACTTCAGCTGTTTCAATATTTCAACCATTTCAAATTTTTTAACATGAAAAAGTTTGGCATCCAGCAAATATGTATATATATTTTTTTAATTTAGCTAGTTTGTAGTAAAAAATAAACAAGTTTGAAATAATTCAATGCCCTATGTTGCTGAAACTGCACCTTCTAACAGGCTGGGCTCAATTTACAAAATTATGCTTTTTCCCCATTTTAGATTTTCTCTCTCTCTGAGACAGATTAAAGAACATACAAACAAAGTCACTAGCTGCTCACACTGCCATCAGCCATTCAGGAGGGGAAACTTTTGCGTGAATATCTATAAGCCACATCAGACTGGTACCTGTCTGAAAGTGACACACCCATACTTAACCTACAGATAAGCGGGTCTAAGGGGGAGCAAACCCCTCATCAGCTACATATTTGTTATTCCCTCGGTGGGGGACCACAGCACAGTGGAATGGGTAATTAATGTTAAAGTACAGAATAGAGACAAAAATGCACATGTGCATATCTGTGCGGTTGCAAGTAAGCTTGTAAGTTAGATTTAAATTCAAAAATATTAAATGACAGTATGCAGTTCATTAGGGCATTATGTTACAGTCCTGGTTGAAATTATTGGCACCCCTGAATTTCTTCCGAAATACATACAAATTAACCAATTCTGTATAGTCAAAATATTTATTAAACTGTCCAAGGTCACTAAACAAAAGAAAATAAAAAAACTAAACTTTCATAATAGTGAAATAATACAAACACAAAATGTACCCCAGACTCAGTTATTGGCACCATGACTAATTTTCGGTTGCAGAATCTTTGGCAACAATGACAGCTTCTAAACATTTCTTGTAGCCATCTAGAAGATTCTTGCATCTGTCTGCTGGTAGTTTCTGAAGGTCTTCCACTGTTATGTGTTCAAGCTCTTAAGTTTGAAGGAGTCATTTTTGCAATGGAAGATTTCAGCTCTCTCCAAAGGTTTTCAATGGGATTTATGTAAAGACTCATTGCTGGTCAGTTTAAAACGGTGTATCTTTTTCTTTATAACCATTCTTTTGTGCTGCTGCATGTGTGCTTTGGATCACTGTCCTGCTGAAGGACCCAACACCTTTGCGTCAAACCTAGTTTTCTGACACTGGGTAACACATTTTGGTCTAAAAGGCCTTGGTAATTTTCTGATTTCATCATTCCTTTGATACATTCAATGCCTACAGTACCAGAGGCAGCAAAGTAGCCCCACAGCATGATAAAACCTCCACCATGTTTTACTGTAGGTAGGGTGTTCTTTTCCTTATGGGCTTCATTTCATCACCTATAAACAAACTGAATCACTGCATGCCCAAAGAGCTCTACTTTGGTTTCATCTGTCAATAGAACATTATCCCAGAAAGATAGTGGCTAGCTAATCTATGATTTTTTTTTGCTAACATTACTCTTGCCTTTTGTGCCTTTAATCAATAGTAGTGTCCTCCTTGGCCTTCGCCCATGGAGAGCTACTTGGTTTAGTGTGTTATATGGAACATGCCATAACCACCAATCTAGTTTGCTCTAGGTAATCCTGAAGCTATTTAGATGCCTTGTGTCGTGTTTTTTCCACAATCCGCATCAACCCTCGCATACTTCTCTCACTGAGTTTCATATTAGCATCACATCCTGGAGGCGTCTTAACCGTTTTATGACTGTGAAACTTCTTGATAATATTTCAAACTTTTGAAGCAGGGATTTCAGAATGTTTGGCGATTGCCTTGTAGCCTTTCGAATTATGTTTTGTGATAATAGCATATCTGATGCTCTCAGACAGCTCTCTTGACTCCACCATTGTGAAAAAGAAACTGGAAACAATCAGCCCCTTTTCATGCAGTAAAACCATCATTCATTCAGGTCATGTGAACACTGAAAATTAAGCACAGGTGAGTCTTATTTGTTTTTTTGTTGTTGTGTAACTTGACATTTTATTAAACATTCTGATTATACAAAAATTGTTAATTTGCATTTATTTCTGAAGAAATTCTAAATTCCTTGCTTCAAATTCAGGGGTACCAATAAATAAAAAAATAACTGTTTATCCTTGATGCCTAGTAACAATGTCAAAAGCATTTCATTCCTCATAAAACATTTGCAAAGCCAATTTTTAAAATATTGTAAATGCTTCATGGTTTACATCCGTGTTTGCTAGCTGGCAGTCTTCTACTTCACTGTCTTTGTTGGTGCATTGCTACATTTGTCATTCCCAGTACTGACACCAACTGATGATCAGTGGAATAGCATGAAAACAGCGGCAAGTTGTATGCTAAAATGTATGTATACCATGATCCAAAACCGTTGAAATTAAAAACATTTTTTTTAATGCCATTGTGACTTTAAAATAAATTGGCATGCGTGACAGTGAAAGCCAATCAACATACAGTATTTTTTTTTTTTTAAATAATTTTTACTCCTATGATATTCATATTTTACAATCAGTCCAGAAAAGACCAGAAGGAGAACAGTATATTTAACACAAATCCTGGCTGTTGGACATAAACATCTCTCAGGTTACACCCTGGTCTAAAGTATACAGTATGTAATCTGTACAAGTCAACATCTGAGACACTGCTGCCATGTTTGAGTTGAGTTCTCACTTGACTAGACATGTAAGAGGTCTTATGAGGCCTTAGGAGGGCAGCTGCATTTTATGACTTTGGTCACAGACTCAATCCCGAACCAACACACAGTGTTTGCTGTCTTACTAGATGATTCCACTTGGTAATAGGTAAATGTACAAGTGCTTCATATAAAGGCACGTACAGTAAAAATTTCAATGACCTTTAAGTCAAAAAAGTTGCATCAATGACTTACTGTGTACATTTTATCCATTGTTTTTTTTAGCTCAACAATGGGCAAATCAGTTTGGCCTTTGTTAGATGCGTGTATTAAATTCTACATTTCGTGTATGTGCAAATATATGAAAAGTGACCCATTTATAAAACTTGCTAATATTACCTGTCTTTTCCAGAATATTTTACCTGGAATATAACTTCAAATACCATTACATTTCAGAAATTCTAGGCAGAATGGTTCAGGCAACTAGAATCAGGCTACATAGCTCATGGCTATTGGCTACCAAAATAGGCTGTCTGCACAAGTTCTCTTCGCAGCTGAAGATTCAAAGCCCTGCATGCTAAGATATCCACAATGAAAACAATACTGAACATGAAGGCAACATTAAATGAAGCCATAAGGGAACACCTTAGTTTTAACTTGTCATAAAACCTTAGTTTTATTTACAGTTTCAATGGCAAGTAATGGCCAGATAGCAGCAGGGGTTAAGATTTGTTCTCTTCTTGTCTAAGTAGGACTGACAAAGCACTATGACGAATCTGACAGGAGTTCATCATACTATTTGCCTCATCAGTGAGGTCATACCATTTTTTAAGTCTGACCTCACCTAAGCCTGAAAGTGGTTCTATCTGCAGAGCCTCTGTAAAACCAACCAAACCCAGGCAAACCACCTGAAAATGCTCATATACAGTTGTACTTTGAAAATCAAATTATAGTTTGAAACTAGATTTATTCAGCAAGAAGAGAACTGCATAAGAAAGGTGACTGTTGACAATATGACAAATGAGGATGGAAAAGAAGATTACATTAAAGGAGGATAATTGCTGAACCTGCTGCCACAACTTTATGACTAAATCCTACAACTTTACCTCTTTAATCTTTGTTCTGGCAAAACTCAATAGGAAATTGCTTGAGACAGAAGAACAATAGATGACTGACACTTACTGCTTTCATTCAGACACCAACAAGTCTTTCCTACACTTTAACAGATGGACTGTTGTAAGTTTTTGCTGCTGATTTTCAGACTGAAAAAACATGGTGGCTGTTCTGGTAATATGCTCAACAGGAAACACATCACATCAACACTGCCGACAGTTTGTTGATTTGTTTGGTATATTATCTATATTTTTTAGTAAAAACTGAGCTTTGCAGATGTAGTATTGCTTTGTCTTTTAATTGCTTTGGCATTAAAGGAACCACTCTAAACTGGTTTAGGTCCTATTTATCAGATCGATTTTTGTGCACGTTAACGATAAATCGTCCATAGAGTCAAAAGTTAGTTCCACAAGATTCTGTGCCTGGACGAGTGCTATTCACCTTATATATGCTTCCTTTAGGCAATATTATTAGGAAAAACTCCATAAACTACCATTGCTATGCTGATGATACCAACTTTATTTGTCAATCAAGCCTAGTGAAACCAGTCAGTTAGCTCAACTTCAAGCATGCCTTAGGGGACATAAAGACCTGGATGACCAGCAACTTTTCTGCTCAGACAAAACTGAACACCCCAGGAACACATTATCTAATGATATAGTTAGTCTAGATGGCATTGCCCTTGATCAGGATATGTTCTTTGACTCCTACATAAAACAAACTTCTGGGCAGCCTTTTTTCACCTACGTAACATTGCAAAAATCAGGCACATCCTTTCTCAAAAAGATGCAGAAAAAGTAGTCCGTGCTTTTGTTACCTCTAGGCTGGATTATTGTAATTCCTTATTATCAGGCTTTCCCAACAAATCTTTACATACTCTCCAGCTGATCCAGAGTGCTGCAGCGTGAGTACTGACAGGAATTAGGAAAAGAGATCAAATTTCTCCTTTGAAAGTTTGTCCTTTTTTTCTGCATTCTGCAATCCTCCCCCTCACCTACAAAGCCCTTAATGGTCTGACACCATCATATCTGAAAAAGAGCTCATAGTACCCCAGAACGCAGGCTTGCTTGTGGTTCCTAGAGTCTCCAAAAGTAGAACGGGAGGCAGAACCTTCAGTTATAAGGCTCCGCTACTGTGGAACCACCTTCCAGTTTTGGTCCAGGAGGCAGACACCCTCTCCAGTAGGCTTAAAACCTTCCTTTTTGATAAATCTTACAGTTAGGACTGGCTCAGGCTTGGCTTGAACCACCCCTTAGTTATGCTGCTATAGGCCTTGACTGCCAGGTGACTTCCCATGATGCACCAAGCTCCTCTCTCCTCCTTTTCCTCTCCATCTGTACACAATCATATGGCACCAATGCTCGTTACCAACTTCACTTCTTTTCTCTACCGTAGTTTTGTGCTGTGTCATCTCTCTCTTCTCTCCTCCTGTCGCTCTCTGCAGGTATTTCTGCCCCTGGTGCTAGAGAGTCTGGATCTGTGACTGCAAACCACCTACTGATCCCATGATTCTGCTCTACAACAACTGCTTCAAATATTATGATTAACAACTATTATTATATTTAGTTTTATTACTTGTATTATTCACTCTATTATAATTATTAGTTTTATCATTAATTTCATTATTGTCACATATCTTTAAGTTATACATCTACTGTGCTATGCTATGTATCTTATTTGTTAATCTGCACTTTGACAGAAAAATAAACAATTTGTGGCTGTAATTATTGTAGTTAATTTAACTAATTATTGATGAACATGTTAATACACTGAGCTAATTAGTCCGCTTTAGAAGTGTTGATAGGCAGATTTTTGAACAGAGTGAGTTTAGCTGTTTCACAATGATTCAAGTCTTCATGCTGATCTAAACTAAAAGGCTTTTGGCTCTAACTTCATATTTAGCATACAGACATGAGTAGTTTATGGATCTAGTATCTTCTCAATTCTGGCAAGAAAGTGAATTTCCTAAAAATGTAAAACTATTATTTTAAAGAAGAAAAAAAGTAATTAGTACAATGAAACACATCTCAAAGCCTTTACAGACTAAGCATATGACTTTCTGGACATGTGAACATCCCTTTTTATTTACCAAGGCCAGAGGCAGTAGCAAAAATTCACAAAGACAGACCTGTTTTTGTGTGAACAAGAAACACAAATACACCCCCGCGACAGTCACCATAACACAAGAAACTGGCAGGGAAGTGATATGTTGCTCTTTAAAAAGTGTTGACTTTGGAGAAAACTTTATCCCTTAGGAATTCCACATTTAAATCAACAGTTAAAGATCAAACCCAAAACTGATTATGTTTGCTGCTGGGTCATGACCTTGTTTCTCAAAATTGTGACACACAAAACAAAACAGAGCCTTATTTTTTCTTTTAGCATGATTTTTGATATATGCAGTAGAAAACACCACCAAATATCTTTTCAACAAAAAAATACAATAACACTCAAGTTCATACAGTAAAACAAAGGTAACATAATTTATTTATTATCTATATCTAATTCTATTATCTTTTTCTTTATTTTCAGTTTTATTTATATTCATATCTTCTCTACTCTCTTCCTAAAAAATGCTCTCTCTTTTAGTCTTCTGGAGTTGAGATTAAAACTAAAAATACTACTGATGTATTGGTACCAACACACTTAATCTAAAGACAATACTATTTTTATATACTTAACCATTAAGTAAAGAATGATACTGTCCCCAAGAACTCTGAAGGAGGTTTTAACAGCAGTTTGCAGTGTAACTCAACAGATACAAGGAACCAGATAACTATCTGTCTTCATCAGCCAGTCAAATCTCAGAGTTGGGGGTAAAGATTTCTTTTAAGGCTTTACCCTATCAGTCAGTGTCTAGTCATCAGTTTTACTAATACAGGTATACTGTTGCTTCTCACCTTTGGTACACAGGTTGTACCAAAGCAAGGGGAAGTGTCCAAATGTCTATAAAAGGAAAGGTTTAGTAACAAAGCCTAAATTGGCATTGCTGACATCAATTTTTTTTGTTAATAGGAAACTAAAGAAAATTTACCTTTATTCTCTGATCCTCCAAAAATGATTAACTGTCAGACATATGTAATTATTCCTCAGCATAACATTTTTCACAGGTATTAAATCACTGATGTATCGTCACACAAATATGACTTCTTTTGCCATGTTCATGAACTATTCTTTTCCACATTTAGATACGATTTCTTTCAAGACAGAGGTCTTTTTGCACAGGCATTGGCTACTTTACTTTTGAAAATTTGTATTTAAACAGGTTTGAAGAAATAAACATTAATGAGCATTAAGACCTGTGATGTTAACCCAACCTAGATTTTCCTACAGCTGTGTTTTTGCAGTGTGGCCTAAATATCTCACTCAATTCTAAGTGTCTATAATTCAACAAAATTGGTTTTTTTGAACACTGCTATATTGTATTTTTGGATTAACACTGACCGGAACATAATTTAAACCAATATAAAGTCTAACCCAGGACCTACCAGCTAAAATAAGAAAAATTAGGTGCAAAAATAATATTTGTAATACTAATATATATATCACAAAAAGGATAAATGTATGAAAAATCTAACAATAACTGAAGGAATCTCTGGCTGTCTGTCTGTATGTCTTTTTGGATAAGCGGTTTTCGAGAAAACTTGAAACAGCGCTTTTTTTACATGTTACTTCATGTGAAGAAAATGGCAGAACTACACTATGAGGGCAGTGCAGCACATTCCAGGGTTTTAAGAAAGGTGGAACTCAACTGCAACGGCACTTTCTATGCCGTCACCCAAACATAAGAGTAGAGCAGCCTACTCCAGACATGACACGTTTATTTTAGTATTGCTAGGAAGCACAACTATGTCATGGCAGGTGTATTGCTCTGGACCCAAGTGTGTTCTACTGTTCACAGTTCTTGAACATGTAAAACAAAAGCTTCAATAACTTGTGTTAAATTTCAATTAGAATTTACTTGGAATCATCATTGACTTGCACAAGAGAATTTTGTAAGACGATATCATGTTATCACCAATATACAATTCAAGTTAGAGTTTGTAAATTATATTACTGCTTTATTTCCCCAGCCCTACTTCCTCCTTTTCTACCTTAATTTACGATACAAGTCAAGATTTTGGATATTGAGGACTAAATACGAATTTATGAGTATGGTGTTTGTGAACGTATTTGAACTTATTACAACACAGAGAGTAGGAGTTTGGCTTGAACACCACATGTTTGGTTGCAATGAGTCAGGCTTTAATTAGTGCATGTTAGGCCTGAAATCAAAGCCTTAATCCTCACAGTATTAACACCATACACTGTAGAGGTCTTGAGGTTGGATTAAGCCTACAAATTGCTTGCAGTTGTGACATTATATCCCAGACAGTATGTCCACATTAGACAGCAACTGGCTGACACAATTACAGTATGTTTAAGGCCGTCTTGAATTTATCAGGCAACCACTTGTTTACATCAGCCAAATATCAACTGATACAACAGCTCTGCAGTTTATCCTGATTTATAAATTTTAGATTTTGTTGATATTGTATTGAACAACTAAATAAAAACTTTACTGGAAATACTGCACATTCATCTTATATATAACCCAGCCTGCACGGATGGTTTTGCTATAACCATGCAATGCAGTAGACTGTCAAAATTCTTTGTTGGCTTAGATTAAATTTAAGACCCCACTTTATGGGGTAGGATTTGGATGTATCCCCATATACTTGAGAAGTACAGGATTTTTCATCCTAATAAGTATAGACCCTTGAAATGCCAGTGTACAGGACGTTAGCCGGGCCAAACTGGCTGCAAAGCTCTCAATGTTTCCAGACTGCATTACAACACAATTATTGTATTGCAATACAATAAAACCTGTTGCTCATGGCAACAATAGTACTCATACTTCAGTGTTAAAGAAGTAGTTTTAAATGTCCACATATCCAAATTGGAAAGCAGCATGGAAAGCAATAGGCTGCTGTTTTTAAGTGCTGACAGCTCTGTTCTAATTCAAAAACTACGCTCAAAGTCTACAAAAAGTAAAGGGCACTAAAGTGAGAGAAATCTGAAAGCTGAAATGCCAGTGCTTTTTCTCAGTAAAGCACTAATTCGCTGAATTCCAAAGCCAAAACAGAGCAAAATCAATACCCACAATCATGTTCTCACAGTTTACTGTTCATGTTCTGAAACTCAGAGAGTGCACTTTCAGAACATCAACTGGTTGACCTAAAATTTTGGAATTTGGGTGCACTCTGGAGACACAACTTAAGAAAGTGCATTAATCAATGCTTGGCCACTAAAGGGCAGAAAAATATCAACAGACAGATTGGATGGGAAGCATCTGTAAACTGCCATCGTCAAGTCTCTCCACAACTTTTCTATGGGGTTTAAGTCTGGGCTTTGGCTGGGCCGCTCAAGGACAGTCAGAGATTTGTTCTGAAGCCACTCCAGCGTTGTCTTGGCTGTATGCTATGGATCATTGGGCTGAAAGGTGAACCGTTTCCCCAGTCTCAGGTGGCTTGCAATCTGGAGCAGGTTTTCTTCAAGGACCTCTCTGTGTTCGGCTCCATTTATCCTTCCCTCAATTTTGACCAGTCTCCCTGTCGCTACCACTGAGAAGTATCCCATAGCAAGATGGTGCCACCACCATGCTTCACCGTAGTGATGGTATTAGCCAGGGGATGAGCAGTGCCTGGTGTTTGCCAAACGGTGTATGTAGTTCTGCCTAAAGAGTTAAATTTTTGTCTCATCAGATCGGAGAGTCCTTTTCCTCATGCTCTCAGAGTTCTATCACATTACACAGTCATTTGATTCAATGTAATATCAAAAACATTGTTTCATGTCACTGTTTCAGATTTAAGCCTATAATCTGCATGCCAGTCTTTTACTAATCTTAACTAAGGAATGTATCATAAATGACATAAATAATGGCATTATACAGTGTAAGAGCTGTACAATCCCAAATTATGTATTGAAGTCTAGACTTCAGTTTCATCCCCATTTCAGTCACCCTACAGTGCAAATTTAGGTTCTCAACCCAACCTTTGGAAAATCCTCTGACATACTGGAGCTTGACTTGGCCCTTCTCATCTGACAGTAGTCCATCTAGATAGCCAGTGACAGTGACACTCAGCCCCCTGGTGTATTTTTGTCTTGCTGCCTCTCCCTCTGCGCTGACAAATGCAGTGACACCCCCTTATAAGTCAAACTCTCATTCCAGGAAGTGACAGCTTGGGCATCATGGTACAGATAAGTAAGGAATGCCAACAAGAAATGCTCTGAGATTAACATCTCCAGGTTGGCTGCATAGCAGCAGGGAGCGAAGATCAAAGTATAATTGGACACAAGCACGAAATAAATTCCATATATAATTGTTATAACATTCAGTTCAGTTTTGATTTACAAGCAATAGAAGTCTCTTATCAGGGCCACAAACATGAAAATCAAGATGAAGAGAGACAAACTGTGGCATCACTCAAACACCCACTAGAGGACATAGTTGGTGAACACACAGACAGTTATTACTGAAATTTGGCTGGGATTTACAATAAAGTGGCTTCATAAAACACTCACTTTTTGCACACATCATTGTGTTGTAGATTTAATTCTGAATGGATATAATTGCCATTGTTCCCTATTAATCTACACTCAATACTCCATGGTTACAAAGTAGAAATATGTTTTTAGAAATTTTTGCAAATGTATTACAAATTTTAAAAAGCCTAATCATGGGACCCCTTTTGTAACCTCACGAGTGCAGAGGTTACAAAAGGGTCTAGGGATCCTATTGATGACACTGATATGACAATCATAAATTAAAGCCACTGGAAATTTTTCATACTGTTTTGGGATGCTGTTTCACTGCATCTCGCAGTTTTCTGATGTTTTGTAGTGTCTGGATAAATGACATGCAAAACACATAAGAAAGATTGAGATTGTAGACAAAAACATACTTAAACTGTGCAGAGCTGAGTGGTAGGGAAATTTTAAAAGTGCATATGGTTTAGTCAGTAGTAATGTTGTAAAACCAGTAGCTAACAGGTAACACAAGCCTTTTTCTGCAATTACCACTGTCTGAAAACATAATTTAGCAAGGTTTAGCAAGGATTGGTCCGGGACCTCTGACCTGTTATATGCGCTTTATGCTGACCAGGCTGCTTCTGACCAACACTCACTCACTCACATTCAGTAACTGTAAGCTACTTGCAACAATTGCTCTTCTTAATGATTATTTATCTTTAGTCCATAATTCACGTACAGTCAAGACTAGAAGTGTTTTGACAATTATACATTTTTTGTTCTTCAGGCTCTGGGCTTCAGCACATTCAACTGGAAATAAAATAATGGGTACCACATTAAATTACCAAGTCTCAGTTTTATCTTGAGTAGGTCTACATCATATAAAAAGAACTGTGTGGGAGATAAAGCCCTTTAAAACACATAGCGCCCAAATTTTAGGAATTCAATAGTAACTGGACAGATACACATGAAGTCAAACAAAATCATCATACTTAATATTTTGTGGAAAATCCTTTGCATTCAATGACTGCCTGAAGTATTTGACCCATATACATCAGCAGATGATTTGCATCTTCCCTGGAGATGCTCTCCCAGAGCTTCACTGCAGCCACTTTAAGGTAGTATCCATTATTTTATTTCAAATTGAACATGCTGAAGCTCAGAGCCTCAAGAAAAAAAAAAAAAAGTGTGACTCTCCAAATAGGCCCGGTCTTCACTATATGAATTAAGCCAGAATAACACATTCACTGAGCAGTTCTGTCCCTAAGACCATCAACAGGAAAAACCATAATTTTCTGTCTCCGCACTGCTGGCAGGGTAATGTAAAAAAATGGGGAAGCATTCATTAAGTTTGGTTGTTAGGCCAGTTCTAATGAAGACTAATCCATTATATTACTCATGTGCAAACTGGATGAAATTTTGGGCACAATTCTACTAAAGAAACATTAGTCCACAACAGCTGGGGGTTCTAAGATCAGATAAGCCCTCTCCACCTGACTATATTTCAGGTGTCAGAGGACATGAAGCCACCTGCTACACACAGAAATCAACTGGAAATTAGGAGGGACACACTTAGCCTATATCACTATATAAAACTACAAGATCAGATGCACCAGAAATGCGAGCCTTTTCTACAACTTCATCTCCTCTGTGACGCCCTACTTTATCCCTTTGCAGCATGTATGATGGAGACAGTATACTTAGGCAACCAGAGCAGATAGCGTAGTCCTATACACTTCAGAATTCATCCTGCTACTTCTATCAGCAGTCATATCATCAATAAACACCAATGACGACATTCCATTGGCAGCCATACATGCCCATGCCATAACACTGCCACCATGTTAGACAGATGATGTGGTGCGCTTTGGGTCATAAGCCGTTCCTTTCCCTCTCTGTTTTCTTCTTTTCCCATCATTCTGGTACAAGTTAATCTTGGTTTCATCTGTCCAAGGAATCTTGTTCCAGAACTGGGCAGGCTTATTAGATGTTTTCTGGCAAAATATAAAGTACCCTTTCTGTTCTTCAGTGTTACCAATGGTTTGCACCTCGTGGTAAACCCTCTGTATTTATGTTAATAAAGGCATCTCTTGATTGTAGACTTTGACAATAATATGCCTACCTTCTCAAGAGTGTTTTTGACCTGTTTAGATGTTGTGAAGGGTATTTCTTCACCACGGAAAGAATTCTGCCAAAATCCACTTTAGTTGTCTGCCGTGGTCCTCCAGGCCTTTTGATGTTGCTGAGCTTGCCTAAGCTTTGGCCACTCCTCAAGTTTCTGCCATCTGTTTAATAGGTTTGTTTTGTTTTTTCTTCATTTGCTTTGACACCTATTTTGACCGCATGCTGAGAGTTCTTATGAACAGTTACCAAATGGAAATTCAACACTTCGAATCAACTCCAGCCCTTATATCTACTTAATTTGCTATGAAATAATGGGGGAACAGACTACATGTGGCCATGAAACTGATTGTCAGTCAATTTTCCAATTACTTTTGACACTCTGAAAATGAAGGACAGTGCATAAAAATGGCTGTAATTCCTAAACGGTAAGTGCAATATTTTTGTTAAACCCCTTGAATTAAAGCTGAAAGTCTACACTTCAAATCACATCTTGATGGCTTCATTTCAAATCCATTGTGGTTGTGTATAGAGACAAAATTATGAAAATTGTGTCACTGTCCAAATACTTATGGACCTAACTGTATATAATAGAGGAAAAATCGAATTGACTTAATTCACCCTTCCTTTTTATCTGAAGATTAAGTAGGAATATTATCTGACAGTGAAATATTTTTGACTCAAGTTCATAGCACACTTAGAAACTGTCAAATTAATTTAAATTGATGACATAAGGTTAATGCTTGTCAATAATAATAATAATAATAATAATAAGAGGAAGAAAAAAAGAAAATTAACAACTATTTCTGTTCATATTTGTTTTTTGACTTATTCTCGTCATAGAATAAAAGAACGTTTATAAACCAAGTGACTGCTAAACCTATTTTTGGGGCATGCCCACATCACCTGTTGCACCTCTACAATCTCTGAAGTTACGGTCAAGGGTAAATTCAACAGCAGCAAAGTCCCATTACAGTTAGCTTAAACAAACGTTAAGTACAGACAGAAAATAATTTCTCTGGCAGTCAGCGCTGAATGTCAGATATGAAATATTTCAAAATAACATTCCAGATAAGCGCTCAGTCGTGCACTCACGCTTAGAGAGGAAAGTGTGGCTGTCAGCTCCTTACACCGGAGAGTCCCTTAAAATAAACAGTCGATGAAATGATAGCAGCTCCGCTAGAGTCCTCCGGATTTTATTTACAATATGTCGGCAATATATCCTCACGGTTCGGTTAACACATTAATGTCAGTGCTGCAGTTCTCTTTCAGAGACCTGATCCTCAAATGATAGTCGGGGTATGTCTGTTGACTCCAGTGTTGTAGACTGGCGTCAAGTCCGACTACAGGACGAAGTTTCAACTTCCGGTTTACTATTTTTCTAGAATAAAACTCTCAAGTCTCAAACTCGAAACTCCCAACGACTAGCTTTATGGTAAAGTAGAAGAAATTATTTAGATTTTTTAATTCTAGTCACAGTCTATGGCCTATGTTTTATACTCTATACTGCCAAAAACTATCTAATAATTTTAGCAACCAGCTGGTGAATATAACAGGAAAAGTTTCTTATCTTTCTATCTGAAAGGCTGAAACATGATACATGAGCTTTCTTCCCTACAATTGACAGTAAACTTTGGGCATACAATAGCCTATAGTATCTGTAGTTATTCAGTGCTAACAAAATATATAATTTTTCAGCTTCTCAGAAAGAACATCGGAACAGGTGCATGACACTACAGGTGCATATGCACCGGAGAGTTTGGGTTGATAAAAAAGACATAGGTAGACACCACACCATACCTATTATATTGTTCCTACAGTGAAACTTAAGCTAAGCAAACTAACTGGCTAATTACCTAATTAGCTTTCTCTCCACCATTTCTTGTTAAGAAGTTAAACATTATACAGCCAGTTCTGATATTAACCATATAATAAGGTAGCTTTATTTCCTATTTGTTGTCGCTGTGGTTGTCGTTGAATCTCACAATGGTTTGTGGGCTAATTTTCAGTGTAATATTGCAAACCAAATTCTGACACAGAAAAACTACATATCACATCAAAACTGTTATAATTTTACATCATCACAATCTTGATCTAAACTCAACTTTGGTGCTTGCTGCCTATAAAGTAATTATTTTCTAATGAGCCTTCAAATATTTACTTTACTTAGCTATTAATGTATGATTTGGAAGACCTTATGTGAATAAAGTTCTTCCAAGTAACCTATTAATTTTATCTAGCTAATTTATTTAAGTTTCTTTCTAGACTTAAGTAACTTTCAGCACTTTAACAATACCAGTAACTATAATATTATAAAATATAACATTAGATGGCAGCGGTCACATCTGTACATTAGGCCCGTTTAGGTCTAGTTTTTAAGACCTATTTTATTCTGGGGTTAGCGTTAAACATTGTGTGTAAATTTATACAGTAAAGTGGACTTATCTCTATCAGCATTTAGTGTAAATCACAGAGAATGCCAACAACAAAGCAGACACCGAGTGTGTCAATATCAGATTTCCACTAGGACTTACAATACTCAATGATTACGAATAGTAGCAGGTTACTTGTCTTTTTTAAGAACCTTGGTGACGAAATACACTGTAACTACACATCTTGAAAATGGTTAAACCATTACCAAAGTTAAAAACTAATATGTCTGTGTGTAATCAGGACTTTACAACCTTAATTAACTTTTGCTTGGTTCACGTCGCACTAAATCTTTAAGGTGGTTGTCACAGTGGTGGACTTTTTTATTTTTTAGTTATTCAATAAGTCGTGCACCATTTTCCAAAAACGTCCTTGTTATATCACTCATGGACAACTCTGTACTCTTATTATTGCAGATTTTATTCATCTGAGTCTCTCCAGTTTGGTAGTGGAAGTTAACAGACGTTGGTTAGTTAGTCCATAGACCCATCCCTCACCTGCTCACCTGAATGGCTCGAGGTCACATCTCAGTATCAGCTTTGAGTGATTCACCAATATCCATTTTTAAAGAAATATATTAAACTACATATTGTTTTTTCAGTTTTCTATGGGTGTGCTGGGATGGAAAATGAAATGATGTTTCTGCATCTTGACACAACTAATGACCAGATAGAGGTCTCCTTATCAACATAAAACAGTCGAAAGCAAAAAGCAAGAAAACGTGTCAGAATGTCTGAAAATCTAACAGGTAAAGACTAACACACTTTCTGAAGCATTCATGCATTTTAAATTGCCATAAGGTACAATGTACACACATGTGTACATGTATGTATGCACACACAAAAGCACACATTGAATGCACTTCTCGTTTAACAATGCTTTTACTTATTATTTTCTACTTTGCAGCTCTGATTGTTTCCGTGAGATGTTTTACCTTGCTTTGCCCCCAGGTGGTGGAGAACTGCTATGACATCCTGAAGGAGTGCAGTGTCCACTTTTTTCCGAAGAGAGGATATACTGTATTTGTCAAGTGACAGAGAGGTATGGATTATCTGTGTGTACGAACAAAATGAAGTGTAAATAAGTTACATTAATTATTTATTTGTATCATACTGTATGATTTCTCTGGATTCCATTAAAGCTAAACAGTTATTGTATGTCTCTTATTTTGACATTTGGTTGAGGTTCTTATTCAAGAATGGATTACCAACTTGGCAAAGTGAGCAGCTACCTGGGGACACAGATCTCCAGAAGTCCCAAAAGCCCCAGGTTCACTGTGTGGCAGTTGGTTTATAGTAATATAATTTTATGTCATTTCGTTTAGGATTACAGAAATTAGTCTGACATAAAATGGGCCTTAAGTTGGGTCCTGCTGCTTTATTACCCAATTAAACTTTCTGACTTGTCATAAGTAGGACAAGCACAGTACCAGGACCCTGAAGCTGAAGCAGCTAAATAGAATTCCGTCATTATTAATTTTATTATTTACTCCTGTGCTCTTACTGTGACATGTCAAAATGGCTTGAAAACAGGCCTGTCTCAGGGCAGATTTTGTGTGCACATAGTGAATATTCCTAAATTACTTTTTTTTCATTACCCCACCTGATTGAGTCAATCGATTTTGTTAGAGTCTTAAATTGATAATTCCTTAGTGATCAAAACAACAGAAATACAATATCAACTAAGATGGGTCCCACATTAATGTCTAATCTTGATTCTCTGTCCTGTAGGGGGTCCCTGTGTCAAAGACATTTAAGACGTTCATTATTTCAGTTTATATTGTTATCACAGATTGCATATTCCTGAATAAAATAGTATTCAATAAGGCCCCAAAAACAAAATTTGCTAAAGGCTCCTCCAGCGACGTTTGACCCTAAACCATATCAGAACTGCAAACTATGAATCGGAATTCCCATAAAATATAACAATATAACATTACTTGTTACAATACTTGTTAACATGTCCCTGAAAAGATACCAATCATCGTGATCTTTGATTAGGCCTGCAGGACTTTCCCTTAATTTCCACATATTTCAAAATATTTGATGAATCCCCTAATTATCAAATTAAGTTGTTATTGAGATGTTATTAATATGTTTTTAAGGCGTGAAATTGCTTTAAATTTCCAAAATAATATTACATGTTAATTTGTACCTTAGATTTTCCAATTAACGTGCAAAGTCATGGCTTCAATACAAACAGGAAGATAATTCATGTATAAGTTAATAAATTGTAATAAAATAAGGTATTTTTAATGGGTTATATGCATGGTTTATGGGGGTTTTAAAGGCTTAAAAGAAACTGACCAAAACCATGATCTGACAATCACTTCTGAAATTTCACCTAATTGAGAAATTAAGGCCCTTTTAAGTTATAAATTCAGGGATGGTTTTCATGTTTTTGGTTTGTTCATGGCACTTGGCGAATAATCCTTTAAAAATACCTTAATATATAAAGTCTACAATCCATTAATTCCATTATTACTTTAAAATCCTAATAAATTACCGTAATGGCATCATTATTAATGGGTAAATTAATGGAATTTTAATGTAAAAATAATTAAGGCATTCTGTGTCATATTGACCATTTCTGCATCATGCTGAAAAACGTGAAACAATGGACTTGTTTCCATCTTCTGCTGTGAAAGAATGGTGTTTTTCAATTCCAGCTATTAAAAAAATGTAAGTAGTCAAATATAATTTCTTTTTGTGACTATAAACTGATCAAATAGAATATGTTATGAACGTATCATTTTCTCTATTATTCTTTATTTTGTTTATTACTTTGTTTATTACTTTATTGCTGAAATCAATATATCTCCAGACTCATCCACTTACCATTAACTGACCTCAGACCAGTCTCTGACTGGAATTTAGCTCATACATTCTCTGTCTATGACACATTCCATTATGCTGGCATTAGAACTTTTGCAACACTCCATGTCTTTACTAGAATCTTCTCTAGACACAACTCCATGAGAGAGCTTAAGAGGTGTTTCTGTTCAACAGATGACTAAAAACATTGGTTAATCGACATGTTATACAACGTCCTTCAGATTTCTAAGAATGAGATGTGCATGCGACCTTTTTGGCTGTTATGCTCACAAAGACAGGAAGCTAAATTAGCATACCTCTCTGTTTAAAACTCATTGACACAAATAATATATATTTTTATCCACAATCTACTATCCTCTGACATAAGAAAGAGTTACCTGTACACCTGTTGCATAGACTTTGCATATTGATTATCTTTATCCCTCATGGATAAGTGCTAGTGCTGGAATATATACGTATATGAGTAAATTTTCTCAAACACTGAAGTTAAGTACAATTTTGAGGTACTTGTACTTAAGTAGGTCAATCTTATACCACCTTAATGTTCTACTCTTTTTACACTATTGTGGACTGAGTCAAAGTATAGGCTTTTGACATGTTATGGTGAGAAAAGTGTAAATAATAAAAATTAATGGGTGAACAATGTTATTATTTGTTTTGGTTTTAGAGTATCTTTACTGTAAATGTTTTCTGACATAAGTCACTTTTAAATATTGTGCTGCACTAAGGTGTCAGTTACTAATTGAGATGAAAATGAAAAACCAGAGAAATCTTTAAAGTTAATTTGATATAGCTTGTCAGTTAATGAGGATTCAGAGTTTTTGCTCCAAGCAGCTTGTCAGATGAACAGTTACAAACATTCCCTCTGTTTTGCTCATAGAATAATTTCACCATGAAAGGCAACATGACCCTACTGCAGCCAAAGTATGTCACTGAAAAGGGTGTCAAGCGTCACTCAACATATGTCCTGCCATCAATCAACAAGGGCCCTCAGAAAACCCAAAAAGATTTCAGCCGTACTCAACAAGCTGTCCTGCCACATATTTTTCAAGGGTCGACAGAAAACACAACCGGGGCTTAGCCTCTATCAGCATACTTTGCTCCCACCAATCGGCATGTCCCACCAGAAAACTTCTCATCAACATGCTATTAAGATCTGTCCAAATATTGTCTGTTTACACATTTTTTTTTATGTGTATCAAGCATGACATTTTACAAGAAAGTTTTCAATATGTTTACTTGATACTCTAACCAGCAACAAAAGGGTGTGCAGAGTAGCAAAACCCTCCCTCAAGAAATCTCTGGTTCCAAGGAGGAGCAGAAAGTCATACCTTCAACAGGGAGCTTTTTGGATTGTTTTTTTTTTTCTTTTTTAAATTCTGAGTTTGGAGTTTTTTCTGATTTCCTTGTGAGAACATGAGAAAAAAGTATCTGAGAGATCTGTTTACCCCATGTACAGCTGTTCTGAGAGATTCCAAGCCATATCTAACAGAGCATGAGCTGGAAGAAATCAAAGACTACAAACAGGTGTGGTACCTGGGAAAGAAGGTCAACAAGACTCGTTACTCAAAGGTCACTGAAACCCAGGATATTAATTCTTAACTCTGGCTATGACACTGAGGAAGAATTCTACAAAGCAGTAAGTACTCAAGTATTTACTGGACAAAAACAAACAATTTGACCCCTTGTTTATATAAACATACTGATTAGTTTAGCTTCAATTTTATGGTAAAATAATTTTTAACAATGATGGGAAAAATCTTCCCATCTTATTACTTCTGTAAGATGTAGATGTGAATGATTGAGGGTTGATTTTTTTTCTCATGGTATTCTTCAACTTTTGAAATAACCCTTTAATCCACAGATTATCAATGACCACTTGGTGTACCACTTTGAAATATTGGAGGAGATTGGGACAGGCTACTCTGAACAGGTCCTCAGACGCATGGACCACAAGACCATGGAGTTGGTGGCCATCAAGGTCATTCCAAGCAAAGACAGGTAAAACATCACCAAACTGGTGATGCATAGCCTACACAAAACACAGAAAACAGGCAAAGGTTACGTATGATGAGAATCTTCAACCATATGGCTGAGACTTTAATTAAAGGTAATAAATTGAAGGGTTTTTCCTGTAAACAAACACAGCAATGTTTACACTAAGAGTTTCTCACTTAAACGCATTACGTGTACAATTTATTGGCTTTTTCTAAGCTTTCAAGCACATCTCATGTTCTTCATGTGGTTGAAAACTCAGTATAAGCTGGTCGATGGACTTTGAATTTAGATGATTTTATCAGAAACAAAATGTGGTGAATAAATTTTCTATCTCATAAAATATATTTAAAGCTTATTTTTGACTATTTCATTGCACCACTTAAATTTTTGCGTTCTCGTTCCCATGCTAGCAGAATATGAGACACAAAAAAAATGGGGACCTGATCATCAAAACATTTCTTCATAGCATCACTCTCGGTCTGAAACTTGGGTGCCTTTAATAGTTTAGATGTCAGTTTTACATGCAGTCACACATGATTAAGGAGTTCATATTATTCTCTGTGGTCCAATGGTTTTTCAGTGTTCACAAGCTGTGAAAGGCTAAAGTGAAGATTTTAGAAGCCCTGCGAGAGCAAGACAACAACAAAGGCAACATTGTCCATATGAAGGAGAACTTCTACTTCTCTTTTAGTAAATTAAGAATACACATTCTGTTTACTTTCTTTATTCTTTAGAAACACTTCAGATAGCCTATTATTAGGATCAGGGTAGCAGTGCAGGTTTGAGATTAGAAGTTAAAGCTAGCTTCTCACATACATTTTCAGGAAGGATCTACATAAAGCCTTAAAAGACACCAACCAGCGTGGATTCAATGAGAAAGAGCTGAGAGAATACACCATAGACGTGCTGAGGTGTCTACAGATGCTCAAAAGGAAGAAGATCGTCCATGGTGATCACTTCTTTGGAAATATCTCTGTTACTGTGTGGGATATTTGAATTACACTTCAACGTATTAAAGATCAAGTTTCCCTGCCCAATACAGTAATGTCTGTTTTTAAAAATGATTGATAACTTTGGGGACTTTCAGTAAAAGACAAACAAAAGTACAGACGACTTTCTGTAAACAATATGCATTTAGTAGTTACATTTACTGTACATTTTACATTACATTTACATCACATTTTACTGTTTGAGGAAGTCCATTTTTTTGCACCTGTAGAATTGTGGAATTTTTATGTGATTATAGCATCTTCCAGATTATTCTGATGGCATGAGTTGGTGTTTATAGAAAACAGAGATAAATCAGTGCGGTCTATGTTTTGCTTTTATTGCATTCACTCTGTGTCTCAGTGTTAGATCAATGGGGGAAAATATGGTGAAAGGCATAGTGATATTTTGACAACATGGGAGCAATAAACCTGTAAACTAGCCTAACTAGCCTAACACTGCTAAGCATGGTGTACTACAAACATGGAGGCCCCCCTAAGCTTCATCGGTAAAATGTCACTGAAACAGATACATAATCACTACAAAGAGACACAAAATGACTACAAAGAGATGCTAAATTACCACAAAGTGAAACAAAATGACTAAAGAGATACTCAAACAACTACAAAGAGATACAAAAGGACCACAGAAAGACACAAAACAACCACGAAGGGACACAAAATGACAGTAATAGTATGCTATCTGCATGTTATTTTTCAGGATAACATACTACTCTACAAAAAGGTCAGTGAAAAGCATACAGCAGTCAGTGACTTTGGAGGGAGCTACTTTATGAAACACAGAGGTGAGTGTAAATTTTTAGCATTACAAAGTGAGACATGTTTCTTGAAGAGTTATTATTTGAAAATATTTTAGCAAACTAAATACAGACCATGTAAGCACTATTCATTTTATCTCTCTCCTACATCTTCATGTACAGATCAACCGCTCATCCACACTCTGTATTACATGTCTCCAGAGATGCTCCTTGGCAAAAGGTGCAGCCAGGCTATTGACATGTGGGGCCTGGGCTGCATGTTAGCTGAACTCCACCTTGGTCACTGTCTTTTTCGTGGATGTAACAACATAGACCGGTTCAGCTGTATGATGAAGGTAATATTTGTTGTTAAATAATGTTATGTTCATTCCATTCAAACTGTTATCATATTTTTTAACCAAGATGTTTTAATGTGAATTCTTGTAGGTGCTGGGTATCCCTCCTACAGAGCTACTGGTGGAACCACCCAAAAGAAACGACTTCTTTGGTGAGCAAAAGCATTTTGGACTTGCCCTTTTCCTAGCTGCTTTTACATGTAACAATGTTCTCAACCTTGCAGGGCAGTGTGAAACTTACTTGTTAATTTTTCATGGTTATGCAGATTCTAATGGCGTCCCACTGAAAATTAAAGACATAATACGCCACAGCACCAACAGTGCCTGTTTTGTGGATTTCATTGACCGCTGCCTTGAGTAAGTGCACTCTCTCAGGGACATAGTAATCATACTGTTTAATATGCCTTTAAGTATAACGTTTGTAAATATAGCACTCTACAAATATAAATCTGTAGACTTGACTAAATTAATTTGTCCTTATATCTCTTAGAATCTCCCCATTGCATGCATTTATCTCATTATTTGGGTATTAGCCAACAGAGCGCATAACACCAGAGGTGGCGTTGCAGCATCAAGTCTTGAATCTTCTTCCCAGTTCCCCTCGGCCTCTGTCCCCATCCCCTGCTCACTTATTCCAAGCCATGTTCTCCGCTTCATCTCCCTGTTCTCCCCTTCAGACCTGCCATTGTTTATCCACCCACCAGATATCCTCTGACTTTTTTTCCTGTCTGCAGAAACATTATCCTGTTTTACCACTGGTTCTCAAACATTGTTGGTCATTTGAGGGGAGTAACTTTTTGACTTTGGTTTGAATCTGGTTGATTTTATTTGTATTGTTCACTTTGCAAGTTGACAAGGTGTACCGAAATGTACAGCTGAAACCAGTAGTTGATTAAATGATTAGTCAATTGAAATAAAGAAATAAGCAACTATTTTAATATAAGTGACTCAAGTTTTTGGAGTAAAATATTTTAAATTGTAATTTTGTGCAAATAGTATACAAATTCAGCCACATATATTTTGTCAGCAGTGAGAATTTTACAAGCATGTCTTGGTATCTTGGCTTTGACCATATAAGAGAGACAATCTTTAGGGAAGATAGAGTACCCTGGATATCCACCCCTGTATATATGAAACTAAGATCCAGATTCAAAGCAGGAAACTGTGACATCAAGGTTGAAAGTATGACTCTGTCTTAACTGCTGAATTCTCACAAGTCACTGACTATCCAATAAAAACATGATTTTTATAGTCAAATGGGCAAATATTTATGCAGTTGATATACAGCCAAAGTATGTGATATTTCAAGACCTGTTCAAGACTCTTTAATCACATACTCGTACCAACCTGAGGTAAAACTGTCAGTCTTATATACTAGATACATGTCTACTGGTTCGATTGCCATTAAGTATGCTGTTGTGGTTATTCATGATTCTGTTTGCTCGGTATGACCCCTATTGTAATTCATATCACAATTCATATTGCCTTTTTTATATATGATCATGAGTTTGTTACACAATAAAGAAGTCACTTGTCACTTAATAATTACTTAAGTAAGTACTATTGATCTCCTGTTCCTTCCCTTCTACGTGCAAACATTTTTTTCTTATGCTGGAATATTATTATTATTATTATTATTATTACTACTATCAAAACTAATGTCAGTGTCTGTTGTCTTGTCTTGCCTGTGTCTGTTCATGAAATGTCAAGTTCTGTGCAAACCTGCAGAGTTGTCTATTAAAAAATTACCAATTCAGATAAAATGTATTAAAATATTCCATTAGTGGTGTACAAATTAATTTTAGAAATACATACCATTACTCAGTATTATAGTTGAACAATATGAGTGGTGTTAATGGTATTAGTAACTTTTATTAGTTAGTTACAACCCACTTCTGGTGAGTCATGCCTGATAATAGTCGGGTTTCCATCCAAATGTATTGCAACTTTTAACCGAATGTTCAAAAATTTTGCAATAGAAAATGTGACTTTATGCACGTTTCCATCCACTACTGATTACTGAAGATTATGTAACTGAAAGAGCACCAGTCAAACTTCAAACAAAGGAAAACCATGAATATATTAACATGATGGAAAAGTTGGTGACAGAGAGTGCTCTGGACAATGGAAATGGAGAGTTCTGAAAAGCTGTATGGTCTTGGAAGAGTTCTGGTTACACTCCTGTGTGCATACATTAGCATGTTAAAAGCCATCCAGAGGTGACAAAGAGAGACTACAGTAACATTTAAGTTATGTGATTTCTTTATCGTTGAATCAGTTTCCATTGCACTTAGTTGCATTTGCGTTTTAGCGATATACCAACTTTTCCACCTCTCCCAAGTAAATTGAAAATGTGCATAAAAACAGTTGTATCGAAATGCACCTAATGTTTTGACATCTGACTGACCACTGAAACTACTGACAGCTCTGTACTGTAGCTAGCTGTTTGAGCTAATGTTAACTTCACAGAGTGACTGGAAGAGCTAGTTTCAACGCCCAAACAACAGAAGTCCTGAGTTTCAGAAAGGTACGAAACAATGATATAATGTGTTTAGAAAGTTTAATGGAAAAATATGGCAGCTCTGTCCATGAGCTGTTTGTCATACAACCTACTGGACAACTAGTTTTAGCTATCTGCTAGCTAACTGACAAAAATTGTTCAAAATGATTTATGTGGAAAAAGACTCGCCACTTTGTTGGTATTATGTAAACAGCAAAAAGACGTCCAAGAGCCAGAGTTTATTCTATCAAATTGTACTTAGTCAATCATCTTACAAAAACCGTCTTTGGCAAATGGTCAGTTACAGACTCTGGCATGCAGAGACCTCATTAACCAGGCAACAGTTAAGAGTATCTGTGTTGTCATTTCGCCAACTCAGAAAATAAGTGGTTATTAAATACACAGCTAAGTAAATAGGCCAGTCAACAGTTATAGCTGATGAAATCAATGTCTGACCAAAAAGGCCTGTAAACGCACTCATATTTGCTGCATTCCTGACCAGGTCATCAGCATCAGCTTTGCAGTTTGATTATCCGGTCTGGGACATTAAATGTTTATAATACCAGTAAGGAAAACTTCCCATAAACTTCATATTGCTAACCATTTCCTCTGTTTTAAAATATAGTACAAATTGCTGGGTTTAGCTGTGTGATGAGATTCTATGTGCTATGCCCTCTAACAGGCTTCACTACTGGTTGACCTGTTCAATGCTCCACATCGACAGTCTGAGACAGATCTTTGCACAAACCGCCCAATCAGGAGGTAGCAACTACACACCACAACCCACTATAAAACCCCAGTGCACCCACTGCTTGTCTCCCTTTTTTCCCCTCAGCCACCTTGAGATATGGATCTTCACAGCAATCTCTGCCACCCTCATCTTGACTAGTCACACTTGGTTTGCGCCACACAGGACATGAGGCCCTGCATAGGACTTGAGGCCCCATGTCACCAGCTTGCCCATGCAGCCTGTCTTCCACTATGCTAAGTGGGACTCGGAAACTCTGCTGGCAACCGAAACCCAAAGGGTTGCCTACAGTGACCTTCTGCACTGTGAACAGCTGGGACAAAGGTATCCCATCCATTGAGGATTCAGTCAGGGCCTTTCTCCTCCCCTCTGTCTCCCTCTGGCCTGGCCAATGGCCTTCTCTCTGTCCCTTTTGGATGGGCATGTTCAATCACTGTTACAATAATGCTGCCCAGGCATTGGTGAACATGGCCCTCCTGGCAGGTTCCCTGGATGACTGACTCACCAGCAGACTGAGCTGGCTGCCGAGGAGATGATTGTAGTTCAGACAATGGCAGCCCGACTGACACTCAGCCTGTTTCAGATGTTAACGTGAATGAGTGTCCCCTCTGGGGGAGAACAGAACCCCTCCCAGGCAAGACTAGCAAGGGCAAGGCGGCACTTGCTGCCTGCTTCCCCTCATGTCCAGGTAGTACACCTAGTATTGACACATTGGTTGTTTCAGATGTTAACTCGAGTAGCCATGAGAGGTGCCCCATCTGGGAGGGCACGGCACTCTCTCTCCCCTTCTCAGGTGACGTGAATGAGGGTAAGGTAGTGCTTGATATCCACTCTTCCTCAGCCTTCATATCACTGTTTATGTCTCATTGGCAAAGTAAATGGTGCCATTCCTCTCTACATTCGCTGCACAAGGCTCAAGCAAGGAGCTCATGGAAATGCAGCAACAGTTCAGTGAGAGACTGCGAGTTTATTTTCTCCTCTAAACTAACTGTTCAGTGCTGCCATGACATTCACTGTGCTGCCACTTCCCTATTTACCAGTGACTTCAGATATGACAGCCATGTGCAGTGAACCCAAGAACATGCACCACTGCACAACTCACTGTCTCCTGTGATGGATGATGGCTATGACACAGAGACGGTGACAGCAGAGCCTCTCCTTCAAGGATTTAGCTTGTTGCTTTTGAAGGATGAGTTCTGGGGTTTGTCAGTGTTCATGTTGCCGATCACCAGAATCATGTGATGGCTGGCCTCCCTGTCTCCCTGACTACGTTACACTCACTCTCAGGGCATCCTACAGATCTCTCCTCCAGCCCTGCTGAGAGATCAGTATTGGAGGAGGAAATAGCCTCACTACTAAGAAAGGGAGTCATAGCTGCAGTTCGTCCATAAGAGGTTCACTTCACGAGAGCTTCTTTCCCCCCCATTTTCTGGTCCTCAAGAAGTCAGGTTGCATGAAGCTGATATTGGATCTACACACATCCAACAGTCAAACTGTGAAGCAGCCATATCATATGCTGACAATCAAACACTTGCTCAAATGAAACCAGCCTGCAACTAGATGACATCCATAGATCTGATGGACCCATCTAAATCCCAATACTGCCGTGCCACAGAAAGAACCTGCACTTTGTGGTGGAGGGAATTGTCAGTATTGTCGCCTCCCATTTGGAGGCTCTCCTTTTCCTTCTCCAAAAGTGTGGAGACGCCGCTGAACCCGCTCCGCACCCCACTACGCACAGGTTTTAACAGATGCATCTTTGACTTGGGGGGAATGAGGTCGCAGCCAATTCATTACATCAACGTGCAGTAAAGAAATTGTTAAACCATTTAGCCCTTCAAGCATGTCAAGCCTAGTTAAACAGGCATGAGATCCTCCGGCCCTCATTAGAAGACAGTGGAAACTCTGATGTGGATGGACCACTGCTTCTGCTCCCTCAGAGCCTGGCACATGCCTTGGTTCATGAGTGTGTGAGAGGACGGGATTTCCAGTGGAGGCCTGCTCGAGGACGAGTGGAGCATCTCTCCGGACATAATTGCGCTGATGAGCTATCCGACAGCTGACCTGTTTGCGAACAGGGAAAATGCTCTGTGCCCTATCTGGTTCAGGGACAGCCCCCCCCCCTTTGGCTATGCAATTATCCCACTAGACCTGCTATGCCATCCATGGGGTCTATCAGGCAACAGGCTGTGTCCCGCCTAAGAGGGTATGCCACCTGAGGCATTATATCATTAACTGCTCTGTTCAGGGGCATGTCAATGGAAAATATCTGTCTGGCTGCATCCTGGTCTTCTACTACTACCTCTGTGCAATCATATCTCAGGGATATGACATCTGGCTCTGTATGTAACTATTTTCTATACTAAGTGGATAATGGACAGCAGCAGTCTGTTGTGTCCAGGTTAGCAGAATCAGAGTCACCTTGCTCCCACTGATTCAAAATTGAGAACACTGATGTTGCCAGGCAGTGGGTGCAATGGCTACCACTCGCTGTCTAAAAGCAGCCTTATTGAAATGCTGGATGAAGATGTCTTGAAGTGTGGTGGACTGATTTACACAGACATTAAGCCACATGATCTGCCTGTGAATCACATTAAACAACTATTTAAGGTAAAACTAATTGGTTTGGCTATTCAGCCCCCCATAAAAAAAGGCAAGCCAGGACTATTCACAGGTTTCCATAGGTTATATTGGGACTCCCAGTCCATGGCCATACAGGGCCTCCTTTTGTATTACGCCATAATTTGGCAACCACCTGTGATCTGCAGATTATCGGTACAACATGATGAGTACGTCACCTCATAAATATAAGGTAAAAATTAAGATATTTTTTTTAGCTAAGGAACTTTGGTTACTTGTAGTCTGTTTGGTTTGGTTAGAGTTTCAGTAATATGGGAAAAGCTTCAATAACTCAATGTGTGCCTCCCCCCGTCAACTCCACCGGGGTGCATTATGATTACAATGTTGTTGTTTTCGTGGTGAAGTTCCCTTTACAGATCACATCTGGCAACCCCTGCCACTAGCTTTTGTTCTTTTCTACATTTCTTTCACAGCGCACAGTTCACATTTGTAAAAACCTCCACATAACCAGCCGTTTGGTTTTGTCTCTCTCTTCACGAAATGCAATTTGAACCTTTTCCACGCCATTAAACGTGATTCGTTTCAGTTTATAACACCATGATCCCTCCTCAGTCTTTCCAAATAAAACGGATCCAGCTGTGTGCGGCTTTGCGCCCTCTGTGCGTCACACTGGTCTGCAACAGACAGACAGACTGCAGCGTCTAGGAGGAGGAAGAGAAGGAAAGATGTCCGGTATTACGCTGCTTTCGGTATCTTTGAGTTTGTGCTTGTTGTGTGCGACTGGGGGCACTGCGAGAAGCGGGTCAGTGATCCTGCGGGACGCCCTGGAACGGGGCCCGGTCAGTCTGAACGACATGTTCCGAGAGGTGGAGGAGTTGATGGAAGATACCCAGCACATACTGGAGGAGGCAGTGGATCAGGTCTGCGTCACATTTTATTCATTTATACAAAGGCAGTCTTGTATAGTTTACTTACAGCAGATAGAGTGGCATAAGTTCCAATTATGCCATTTATCTAGTATTTTATCATACAAGTTCGTTAGTATAACACTGGACAAAAATCAATGTCATATAGGTGATAACAAGTTTAATTGATTTGGTGATCAGCTCAATTTGACTACCATGTGTAGGTATATCTTGCAATGCAGTTTCAATGTTAGCTTTATGTCTGACCCAGATCATGTCTGAACACTATTAATAGTCCTCATCACAATAGTGGTTGTCCTCTCAGTTCAATAAAAGAAAAGGTAATACTGAATAACCTTAACCCTATACATTTATGTGACCGAGAACACAACAAACTTACAAACAAACAAACTCCTTGATGGTCTGTTATTTTTCACTGGAACTGGATTTCCACAGGTCTAATAAGCTTCCTGATGTCTCAGTCAGTGTTTGGTTTTGATCATTTGTGAGCAACTGATTAATATTAACAAACTGTCCACAGTTATAGCTACCTTGAGGATTAATCCCCCCATGGAAATCTGAACAAAATGGAAATGACGTGGTGTATTTTATGTAAGATTCCTGAATGGATTCCAAATGTATTCTAACATTCAATCCAACAGATAACTACTGAGAGTGCTAAATCATCTTTAACGTCACCAGATCTGCGTCCCAACTACCACAACAAAACTAAGAAGATTGTTAAGAATCAAGACAGAGCTGTTCAGATCCTAGATAGGACTGTCAAGGTAGGAGTTAACTTTTGGCAGTATGGTCAAGTATGTAACAACTTTCAGACAAGACCCCTTCATCTTTTCGAGGTCATTTTTTCATAAATGGAGAAAACCAGCTTTGTTCACCATGTCAAGATCTTTACAATTTTGAGTGAGTTTAGTAATTAGCTGTGGGATTGTGAAACCAGGATTGGTTTCACAAATACTGATTGTATTTGAGGGAAACAAATACTGATTTTTTTTTTTTTTTTTTTTTTTTTTAGTTTGTTTTTTTAAATGATTTTAAGGATTACGTTTTTCCCCTTTTCCTTTCACAAGAACAAACAGCAAAATACCAATATAATTGCTTTTCTGTTTGAGGTCTGATACAATATATGACCCTTTTTATGAATTATAGGAAACTAATAACAAAACAGGAGAGACTCGTCTTTCACACATCCATATGGAGATCTCGGGTCTTTGGAACAGTGTGGATCATGTGAGTCTTTTGCCTTCCCTGTCTAGTCTATGAATATTGAATATTTAGAGGACAACAAGACAATTGTCAACTCATTCAAAGCACTTAATTTAAATGTAATATTTCTACATATGCATTTTCCATCAGTTTTGTAAATATCCATATTGTCTGTAAGAAAAGACAGAGAGGTGGAGAGCTTTCTAAAACTGTGACTGCATTGTCTCAACTCGTTTTTATTAAGAATGAGATCATCCACCAAGCAGATCTAACATATACTTTTCATAGTTTAGGCCAACGGGAGGCCAGCTTGGATTCGGGTCTTTATTGCTTCCTGCTGCCTGTTTTGCCATTTTACTTTACAATGGTGGTTCTAAAGTTTTGCTTTCCTGGCAGCTATACAGAAAGTGGTTATGTTAATAGAGCTTCCTGCTGGGAAAAAAATGCCAGGCAAGCAAGTAAGTCTGCAAGCCAGGCAGGATAAGCTCTGCTCTCCCGAAATGACTAACTGTATAGAAATTTCAGCCTGTCAGTGGAGTCACACATGAAGTACATTCAAGGAAGTCAAAGTTGAATGACTCAGCACTTCGTAGAGAATACCCAGTCAACATTTTTTTCTGTGATTTTAAGATGAAAATACTTCTAGGCTAAAACTGGGATATATATGTTTGAACTGTTAATGCTTTTTTTATCTGTAGGCAGCCAGTTAGTTGGCTTACTAACATTTAGCATAGTTTTTGTCACTGGAGGGTTTAGGTGATTATACTTTAACAAATGTAGCCACTTTCATCACTGAAAGCTGTCACAGTGTCATACAGATGTCTAAAAAACTTTAAATTCTGAAAAGTCTTCACCAAATAGCACAAATGTTTATTTTATTTTATTTTGGTATTTCGAAGGTAAAAAGACACATCATTAAAAACCATGTAACTTTTTAAGTAAAACTGTTTTTGACCAACAGCAACAAGAACAAAAAACGTTTTTTCTCATAATTATGACTTCCATATCTTATAGTTATGAATTAACATCTCACAGTTAACAGATTTTTATCTTATAAGTATAAGAAAATATCCTAATGATACAGATCTTGTATTTTTGAAATAGTCATAATTTTGAAAAATGAATTGCTTAATTCAAAAAAATGAAATGTAGTTTTCCATGTGAGAGGACAGAAGCATGAGGATGCTACCTGATTGAATTTGCTGTAATTTCCATCCTCATTTGAGGCTTTGGAATATATTTTTATCAGTGACTAATATAACATTTATAATATAATAATAATAACCAGATAAAGATGATATGATTTACTGTATATGTCAGCATTGGCAAGGTATCCTAAGTTGCTGGGAGTGTCTAGGTATATATACACAACCACACCAATCATACCTAATCTACCTTTTGCTAGTTTACTTGTTGTTATGTTATTAGTTGGGTTTCTGTCCAGGAGTATTGTACATTTTAACAGAATTTTCAGAAAATCAGCAAAAGAAAACACAAATTTACACAAATCTCATCCACTACTGTTATGTTAACTTTAGGAGTTGGTTCATTAAGATAAGCAGCAGATGGCACTAATTCTCCAGTCAGGTGCCATTATACCAATAAGAGAGGGTGCAACGAGATGATGTGATTGAACGAACGCCAGTCAAACCTCAATCAAAGGAAAATCATGGATGTATTACCATGTTAGCTTGGTGACAGAGAGCACACAGGACAATGAAAGAGTAGTATTTCAGCTTTGTACTCTTGGAAGAGTTCTGGTAAGTCCTGTGTGCATACATAAGCATGTAAAAAGCCATCCAGAGGTGATGAAGAGAGCTTCAAGTGGCCTATGCAATGATGGCAAAAATGGAATTCGCACCATCACCACTTCGCCCTCCGTACATCTTGGAACCTAGGCGCACTAAACAATTTTAGGAAGTTGTTGTGCAGAGGCATTTCACACACCCACTTTGGGTTAACCATCTCAGAATGTCAAGAGACACTTTTAACCAGCTGTTTGCCATGATAGGAAGTCACATGATTTATGTACATCATCTTTTATTCGCTGAATGTGTTTGCATTGCACTTAGTCGCATTTACCTTTTATCAATATACCAACTTTTCCACCTCTTCTAAGTGTAAAAATGTTTTTGCAATATTTCTAGATTTATTCGAATTTTCTACATATCCACTCAGGTTTTGTAGGCACAAATTCAAACTGTATAAAACAGCTTAGCTGTTAACAGCAACAGTTAACTTGGACCCAAGCTGTTTCCATAGCAACACTATCCAATGAAATGGCATCTATAGTCACAAGCAGCATTTGCACCTATTGCTTGATATTGCTGATGTGGTGTCTGATCTTGTGAGCTGTTCTTTTTAAGCACATTCTGACAAAAGATAAAACTTAAGGACAGATATCTCTTTTTCCTCTTTACATTCAACACCGAAACATAGCCATTAGCATTTAGGTCACACTCTGTGTGCCCCCTCTTAACTGACTTTCAAAACAACTTAGACATCAGTTCCTATTGATTCATTAAGATAGGCTTCAAGTCTTGTTTTATGCAGTCAGTATCTCATAAGTAAAGGAAAACGAAATAGTTGTCTCTTACTTATGAGAGCTTTTCTTTTAATTGTGAGATTAAATTAAGTATTATAATATACGAAAAACATAATTATAAGTAAATGTCTCTGTCTTTGCTCTTTGGTGAATCCACTGTGGAAACTAACATGGTTAGTAATACAGTAATTTAACTAATAACTAATAAAGTTTAAATGCCTGTTCATCTTAGGATATCCAGCCCATTCGATATGGAGTAAATTATTAATATTTACTATCCATATGCACTACTTTCTCCATATCAGATGGGCTAGATATCCTCAGATGAACAGGCATATTCAGTACAGTACAATGGGTACTTACTATTTTTCCTACATTTATAGCTTCCGTGGTGGGTTACTGCCAAAACTATATAGATCAAAACTACCTAAAAGTCAGTAAAATGTAGCCGGATAAAATTGAACTAAATGTGGGCTAAGGGTAGCCAGCCAAAACATCAGCCATAGACTCAATCCTCCAAACTGCAGTGTTCAGTATCTTTATTTATTTGGTAGTTTGTGCAAAAAAACTGCCTCAGTGTAACATACTACTAAAAAATGCAGGTTATATCAGTTTTAAAGTTAATTTAGGGCTTAGCTTGGCCAGCTGCAATTTCACCAGAAAATCACACAGGCTTAGATTCTTACATGGGCTATATTGCTTAGTGAGTAGTCTAGGATACTTTTTTTTGCCTTTTCCTGCAAAATAATTTGTATTTGTATTTAGTAATCTGGCATTTATTAAGATAATTGCAGGGTTGTTATAACTAGTATGGCCCTCAGTTGTAGTTTGCAGTGTGTCTGTCACTTCATAATGTTATCTCATGGCAAATGCTAAATAAAGGAAGAAATTCTCTATTTCTGCAGACATGTACAGTCTAGGTCACATCTGTCCTAAAACCTTTAAATTCTTTAAAAAGCAGTTTGCAATGCACTTTGTGTGACATTACCCATTTTTCTGCATGATGTATTGATGTTCCTGCAGGTAACTGGCCAAAAAACATGATTTAACATCACATATATCCAGTATATTTCAGCTATAGAGGCGTTTGATAGCAGAAAATGCTTAAGAGATATAAACGTATGGGTTAAGTTTCAAGTGGTGTTCCATACTGGGCTGTCATACTCGAAGAGGTCACATCAAAAAGGGGGCAAAGATACTAAGATACTAATTTCTTTACAATCAGTAGCCATAATAGAATGAATTAGTCAAAAACCAGTCTCACTTAACTTTTTCATTCTCTGTCATTCATTTTGCCAAGAAATGTTTTATCTACAACATCAAAAAGAAATCAAGGATAGATGAAAGAGAGAAGATTTAGTCCCTCTGTATAATTCAGATGTCACTGATGTTATACATCAGAAAGTTTAAACGGAGATGGACTATCCCAGGCAAAAACACAACTTTAGAAACTATCAAACACTAGGAACTCATTACGTGGGGGTGCAGAGGAATACAACCATTCCTATGATACAGAAAAATGTAAACCATATTTGGTTGACTGCTTCTGTTGTTTTGAGTTTATGTTTAGATTAATGCATTCAAATCAAAACTTATAAATCTTTGTTTTTCAATTCAACAACACCGAGAAAGCTAGTGATTTTCAATGACAGAACTTTAATTAACACAAGCCCTGGCCTATATTCTAGTGCAACGCATTTATGATTCAATGTGCATTTTAATTCTGTGCTCTGTTACTAACTAAGTACTGTATATAACTATTGTAATGTCTCCACCCAGGAATGCATGGTGGATGAGGACTGTGGTGACCTGAAATACTGCCTATATGAGATTGAGAACTCCAAGTGCCTCCCCTGCATACCAACAGATATGGTGGGATTAGTGTTGTCTTTTGTGATTATTTCCTCAGTTAAAGCTGCACTCATCATTATTTTTATTTCAACAATGATTCAAATGACTTTGTAATTTGAAACATATCACTTAGTGACACACACATTCAAACGCCACACAGTCTCAGGGGTGTGGCAGCAAGTACTTAGATGTAAGCAAGGTCCAGTGTATTTTCTCATCATGTAGAAAACTTGAGATTTTGTTGGAATTTTAACAAAACAGTCTTTAAATTTGCATGAGTGAAGTCACCATCGATCATGAAAAATGAGTCGGGTGTGCTGTTTGTTGATCGCTAATTCCACTGTAGAGCTCTTGCGGGTAGACTGCAGTAGACAACAGTGGTGAACTCCCATGGCAGATAGCATGGCCAGTAACACTTAACAATCGTAAACTCCAAGCAGAGAACAGTTGTTGGACTCAACCACAGCATTTGTGCTCCATTCCTTTTTTATACTGGACAGTGATGATTCCCTGTCGGCTCAGTAGCAGCTTAGCCCTTCCAGGAAAGTGTAGCCATATTTCAATGAAAACAAGATGCAATAGTTCTTCATTTAATGCTGGGTAGTCCTTTGTACTCACTCTGTCAATAAATGGGAGTTCCTGGGTGCTATAGATGAGTTTCTCCACAAAAAGGTGCACTTTCTTTTTACAGTTTAAGACAAGTAAGACACAAAAAGTACTGAAATATTTGGTCCACAAGAATCTGCCATGTCTGCACGTGCTTCCATGACCCGCAGCTTTGTTGTTTGGTTCAGTCTCACCGCTCTCATCAGCCTTTATTTAGGCTACAACAATCAGCTATCATTAGCTGAAATGCTCTGATACACCAACTGTATGCTGCCTGCCCAGCACTGAACAACAAACTGAGTTAGCATCTAGCGAAAATAGTGGAGCATTTAGCTCCTAAAGAGCCACATATTTTTTTCAATCAGTAGTTGGTGGACGTTGGATGACTCCAAATGAATGCTAATGTTGCTCCATGTCTGGTGAATGTGTAAATAGGTAACTGTTTGCTTAAACTTCATAGGGTGATAAAGCCTCCAGTGGCATTGTTAATTTGCTAGCATCAAGTCTTTGTACCACATTTCTCATAAATCATTGGCATCTCACAAAGAGTATCTTTGCTACTGGGTAGAAGGTTACTTAAAAGAATAATTGTGTGTAAGTGATTTTTCCATCCAGAGTCTGCCAGTGAAAACTAATAATGAAACTTTATTTCTGTTCACCTGAAGGGCCAGTACCCTCCTTGTGCTCTGCACCATAAAGCAATCTCCATATGTTCTGTAAAGCAACCCAGCAGCAGATTTAGCACATAATCTGATCCACTGCTGCATAATGAAAAATTAAGTGTGCAGGCTGTTAATTTAACCAACATGACCTGTATTGTCACAATTTAGCGTCTCAACACAATGCAAAAACTACATAAAAACAATGTGTGTTAAGCCTGCATAGTAAAGCAGCATCAAATAAAAATACTAAAAAAGTACCCATGACAGTATGGCTGATGTAACAAAAATACATGAACTATGAATGTAGCAAGCATACTTGTTTGCATATCTAAATGTGTGTCCCCACTCAGCCCTGCACTAAGGATGAGGAGTGTTGCTCAGATCAGATGTGTGTGTGGGGCCAGTGTACAGTTAATGCAACCAAAGGAACAGAGGGAACTATCTGTCAGGGTCAGAGCGACTGCAGGCCAGACCTCTGCTGTGCCTTTCAACGAGGTGAGCTTTAACAGTGACATCCTCAGACAAATAACACAGACAAGAGAGACAGACTCCCTTAAGCAGTCTCAGTTAATATCATAATCCACATTTATACTATGAGCTCAAAAATAAATATAATGTATTTTATTTATAAACATGTCAAGCTTATATGGCGCTAAAGTCAAATCGGTCTTGCTTTTTCATCATCTGTTTCGCCTATTTTTATTTAGTGTATCAACTACTGTACTATATTATGTATATATATTTTTTAACTGCACTAATTTTTACTTCATTGCTTCTCATATTTATCTTTTTAATTGCTTTAAAATGACTCATTACATTTTGTTGATATTTCTATTTTGTACTGAATTTGGGTGAATCGACTTGCTTATATTACAGTACAAAAACATATTTCATTACTGACCTCTAGTGGTATCTAGCCAGTTAATGCTGTCCCTACCATGGCCATGTAAGTGTGCGAATATAGTAGGTTTGACCAAATGTAATGTATATCAAAAGAGACTACTTGTGTTGGACTTTTATTTTATTATGTCTAGAGGTACTGTATAAAGGAATATACAAGACCTTAATGATACCTGTAGGGAAATGGAATTACGGCAGTAATAAGCAGGCTAACATGCTTTCCATTCATAAATTACTTAAAAATTCAAAGAAATATTTCTTTTCAGAAACTGTCCCTGTTACTCTTTTATAATCTGCAGAACTTAACCTAAAATCCACAGCTTGTTTGCTTGTTTTCATAGTGATTGCTACAGTAAAAAAAACTGACTGAAGTACTAATCTGTGGAAATTCATCAGGAATTAAACATAGTCCAAGACTAAAACAAAACCGAGAGGCGACATCCATGAAAAAATGTTATTATCTTGGACTACGAGCTGAATTGGTCCTTTTTCGGTATGTGTGTAACAAAAAGAACTGGGCACTTAATAATAGCAGTGATACAGTACATTGGCCATTGTAACTGAGCAGGGATAGTAAAGACTGATTTGGCTTTCCATCACTTTTCTCTCTGCTGCTTTCTCCAGAGCTGTTATTTCCGGTGTGTAACCCAAAACCAGGGAAGGGAGAGTCCTGTCTGAGTCACCCCAACCTGTTGATGGATATGCTGGCCTGGGACCAGGAGGGCCCCCGTGACTACTGCCCCTGTGCTGACTACCTCCACTGCCAACCTCATGGGTTAGAGCAAACATAGAAGTACACATGCAGTTATAACTGAGTAGCAGTTGAGGTTATTCAGATTAAAGTAAATCTTGTAAATTTTCTGTTTTCCCAAATTCCCTTTTTCTCTCTTACAGACGTGGATCTGTTTGTGGGGAGTAGTGCTGGAGAATGAAAAGCATAAGGAAGTTATATTAAACTACATAACCCTGTCCAGAAGCTATAATAACATCCTTAATGATCATTCACCAAAGAACAGTCTACCTGTTGATCAACAGTTTATTACAAATATGGAATATTGCTTCAGGGCAGGACTTGCCCCATAATATTTATGCCTTACTACCAATCTGTAATATATATCATGAAGGAAATAAAAGACTTGTTCTTGGTTTTGACTGAGAACCAAGAAAAACACTACTGTGGTATGCACAAATTCAGTATGGACACGGATTAGTTTAGTTATTTTTTGCTGAGTGGATAAGAACTGCTGCAAAACACAGCACTGACCACTAGAGGGCAAACCTCTGCTTATTTTTAAGTCTTTGACTTGCATGTTAGGAGAGATTTTGGATTCATCTTTAGTTTTTTTCCACACAAGAGTATTTTAAGGCCTCTATTCAAGCATTAATGCAAAATTATAGAAAAATTAAATAAAATTACATGCTTCTATTTTCTAAGAAGTGTATCAACTACGTAGCAATTAAACAGTTCATTTGTAATAGACAGAATGCTTTATGTCTTCTTTCAGAAGTGACATAGTCTAGTTTTAAAGTGATGCTGTCTTGGACGAGGAGCTGACTTATCCCGTAGAGTTGGCATGTATACACTCCCTTTGACTTTTTTTTCAGTGAACCAGTCACAGTTAGTTGCAAATCTAATTAAATGGGGGAGAGTTTCATGGCCAACTATACTTTTGGAACCCCCGTAATGACACCTGTGGACTTCAAGAAGGTGCGTTTTGGTTCACTTGAATATGTTTTTCTTAAGACGAGGTGAAACAGGCAGGAGTGAGACCTCTGTTTACGCTCCATCTCTGCCGAAGGCTACTGTCCTGCTGACGTCACGGCGGCTCATTTATCCGCCCAGGCCGCTGGCTGACTTCCTGCTGATTCTCCACTCTGTCGCTCATAGCGGTAAACGCTGCTACTTCGCCACACACCACACTCCCAAGTTCAAGAGCCGGAGAAACATCGACATTTTAGGGTACGTAAATCTTTCAAATTAGGTCCGAACCGTATGTGCCCTGTATTCGTTGAACTAAAGCGCTCATTACCAGTTTTCAAAGCGCCAACTGGTGTTGTGACAGGCTGCTCAACGTTACAGCGTGTAGGAGGAGACGTGCCAAGAGGAGAGAGGGGTAGTTGAACACTACTGTAGTGTTGGCCGAGGATATACACAGACACAGGAACCAAATTAGACTTCGTGAGCATTTACCGTATAGGCCATTCATCGTTCACCTTCACTACTGCTGAGACGTAAATGTCACAGTCATTCACCACGGCAACCCCTCAGCCATCGCGGAGTCCCTGTGTTAAACAATAATCCTAATTTTTAATGGTATTTTTTTTGTTGAAGCATTTAAATGAGTAAGGTTGGCTGCTCTGGCAGCGTAGGGGAAACTTAATGTAAGACGACGGTTAGCTGAGCCGCCTCACCTTTAATTTACTCAAAGGCATTGCAGTAATCACATTAAAGGCTGTCAAAGCCAAACATTAGTTGGTGTAGTTTTAAGCGCCGCCAGCTGTGCAAATGGACGGTGAGTGGTGACTGTGGTAGTCTAATGATGTGAGGCAGCTGTGTATAATGAGAATCACGGGATACGTTGCGGGTTTTTTTTGTTTTTTTGTTTTTTGTTTTTTTTTGCCTTTTTGAAGCCTGGTTTCAGTCTGTTGCCTGCTTAGATACTACGTTTTTTCCTGTAACACACATCTGCTCATCAGGCTTAATATACAAAGTTAATAGTGAAGTGTTTAATCATTTTACTTTTCCAAAGAATATGTCTGATGTATCATTAAGTTAGAATAGACTTCTGAAGGCAGCTGTGTGTCTGATTAGAGAGTTGTTTAACCATCAGTGCATAAATGCTTCATCAACACACACACAGATTTATATTTCACAGATTACATAAACATTAGTCTGTGTCTGGCTGATTAATCAGACAGGCTCACTTTCCAAAGTGACCAGCTCTTCCTACATGGTCTTATGACATTCCTCATGTCTTGTCTAAATCATGTGGGTGATTTCACCTGTAATACAAGCCACTACAAGCACTGCGCAAAGATGGTGCGTTTGGGAAGGAAAACCCTAGTAGAAAAGGATGTTAACAGTGTCCTGTATGTTGTGTGTGGGTTTTTTTTTTTTTTTTTTTGAGAGATTGAGAATTGAGAGATTGAGTGAATGTCTCTGACAAAGTCTGGAAGCCTTTTACTCTATAAAGATTTTCCCTTTGTTTGGCAGTGGGTTTTCACTTTATTCAGACGGATGGATTGTTCCCCTGAGACTTTGTTGTCAAACCTAAAAGTTTAATCTGTTTAATGTGAAATTTAAGCATTACAATGTGTTTTGATCAATTATTCAGAGTGAAGATGTGGTATCAGGGATCAACTTGCTGTCATTCTGTCTGACTGTAAGCGACAGTAGATCTTTCACTGACACTTGATCGAAGGCCATTGCAAGACCTGGTCAGGAGTGTCTTTCCTTGGTTCATGACATCCTATGTGTGTATTTTCTCAAATATAGACATTCAGTTTGTAGACAAGGCAGCAGGGGGAAACATGAACCTTGGTATACTCTTGCCAGTGAATACAGCACTACCTCACTGGCTTGCAGTAATCCCAGCCAAAGATTTTGTCACTCTTCAGCTGTTCTAGGGTCCATATCTACAGCCTTGTTGACACTCTAAGCTGGTGTCTGGCATTTTATAACCTTCTGTTGTAAAGAATTGCGGACAAAATGTTGAGCGTACCTCAAACACATAGAATCAAAATATGCAAGAGACCTCCTAGGGACCTGAGCATAAAATACTACATTTTTTTTTATTACACAAGTAGATAAGAATGCATTTACAAATCAGTACATAAGTATTTGGACAGTGACACATGTGATTTAGGTGTAGACTTTCAGCTTTAATTCAAGGGGTTTAACAAAAATATCACACAACCATTTACAGATTTTCCTTCTCAGAGGCTCAAAAGTAATTGGACAAACTAACAAAACTGTAAATATATAAGGAATATTTTCAACACTTTGCTGAAAATTCTTCTCAGTCAACGATGGCCTGATGTTTGGAACCCATAGATATCACCAAATGCTGAGTTTCCTCCCTTGAGATGCTTTTGCCAGGCCTTTACTGCAGCCACCTTCAGTTGCTGCTTGTTTGTGGCTCTTTCTGCCTTCAGTTTTGTCTTCAGTAAGTGAAAACCATGCTCAATTGGGTGGAGGTCAGGTGACTGACCTTTCCATTGAAGAATATTCAATTTCTTTGCCTTGAGAAGCCCTTGGGTTGCTTTTGCAGTATGTTTTGGGTCATTCTCCATCTGTACTGTGGAGCACTGTCCTATCAGATTTGCAGCTGATCAGATTTGGCTGAATCTGAGCAGATAGTATAGCACTATACACGTCAGAATTAATCCTGATGCTTCTATCAGCAGTCACATCATTCCATTGGCAGCTATATATGCTCATGCCATAACAGAGCCTCCACCATGTTTGACAGATGATGTGGTATGCTTTGGATCATCAGCTGTTCCTTTCCTTCTCCATATTCTTCTCTTCCCATCATTCTGGTACAAATTAATCTTGGTTTCATTAGTCCAGATAAATTTTCCTGCCCAGTTCTCATTAGTTCCACAACTGGGCAGGCTTTTTTTTAGATGTTTTCGGGCAAAGTCTAATCTTGCCTTTCTGTTGCCGAGCGTTACCAGCGGTATGCACCTTGTGGTAAACCCTCTGTATTTAGATTTAGTCTTCTGATTTATGTCTTCTGCGGTCTTCCAGGCCTTTTGTTTACTGGCTGGTTGGTTGCTGAGTTTGCCAGTGCATTCCTTCTTTTTAAGAATGTACCAAATTGTTGATTTGGTCACTCCTCAAGTTTTTGCTATCTGTCTGATAGGTTTATTTTGTTTTTTCAACCTAATGATGGCCCCCTTCATTTGCATTTACACCTCTTTGGACTGCATATCGAGAATTCCCATGAACAGCTACCCAATGCAAATTAGACACTTGGAATCAACGCCAGAACTTTTTATATACTTAATTTGATGAAATAATGAGGGAACAGACCACACTTGGTCATGGAAATGAGAGACTATGTATAATGTAAATGGCTGTAATTCCTAAATGGTTAATGCAATATTTTTGTTAAACCCCTTGAATTCAAGTCTACACTTCAGTCACAGCTTGATGACTTCGTTTCAAATCCATCAAGGTGGTATACAGAGGAAAAATAACATTGTTTCACTGTCAAAATACTTAAGTACCTAACTGTATGCCCAAGACATAAGACAAACGTGTTTGTTTAGTGTGTTCTCATTGCTCCTATCATCATTGTGAAATGAAGTACACATAAATGAGCCCAATATTTATTCCTACTGCTAGACAAATGGATGTTGAAATACACCTGATCAGTCTAATTTGTCACCATAATTGATCAGGACAGTGTAGATGATTGCGGTCATGTTTGCTCTGACAGTGTGTCGGTGCCAGGTTGTAAAGGACAGCACACACCCTGACTGTTCACTTTCTATGGCTTGTATAATACCCCCATGATTGAATGCTTGAACAAGTTAAGGCCTAACAACACACAGGAGCCATTTTAGATACCTAGCAACTTTGCTTAGATTTTGGCAAGCGGTACTTGATCTAAAATTTACCTCCCCACAGTTCCTGCCCTCCTAAAATTCTTGCTCTTGAGCTAATACTTTATCATGGGCCAGGACATGGAGATAAGTTTGCAGTGGTGGTCAAACACAAACCTGGTGACTGCTTTTGTCCTTTCTGCATATTTTTGTTTCTATTTACTTCGTAGATAGTTTTGTTTTGCATGTGTCCTGAAATGTTTGTCGTGTTTTTTTTTTTTTTTGTTTTTTTTTTTTCTTATATCTAAACAGCATTTAATGTAACTTACTAGTAAACTACCCCAGCAAGCACAAGACCCTTCAAGCCCATAGCACATAAATTAGAGCTCCTTTCCAGCTCAACACAAAAGTATTTAAATGACCAAAGACATGCATGTAAAAAGAATTAAGGTTACAGCACTTTTGACAAATATTATACCTAATTCTCTTTCTCTGACATTTATCAAGAAAATTTATACAAGCATCCACTATCGGCTACTCCTAATGACTGAAATCAGGAGTCTCTGAGTCTGAGTGTAGTGGAGGAATGATGATGGAATACAGTGCAGACTCAAGGCTGAAACAGCATTTTTATACCCTGCCACTGAATGATCCACACAGAATGTCTGGGTTAGTGTTTGTCAAAGTTATGTGTGTGACTGTGAAGCAATCTTTTACAATTAGATAAAAATTATGATCTTTCTGATCATCATGCTTAACACTGTGTTTGGTCTAACACTAACATTGCGTATCAGCAGAACCACATCATCCTTACCATGAAGCCTGGTGGAATTTTAATGTAACTGACAAAGAAACTGTATTTAACATAAATCGGTCACATTATGGACAATCAGGGATTCACTGGAAAAGGTCCTTAACAAGTGAATCTGATAGGTGCATCTCACATCTAACTACAGACTACAATGTCAGATGTACTTAAGCAGTCAATTATTTTTTTGTTTCGTTTAAACTGTATACATCTTTTCTTGACACTGACCTTTTTTCTGTTGCTTATTGTCTAAAAAGCTGTTATTTTAAGTTAATTGCAAGAACTTCCTCTTCTGCTAGCAAGACTAAAAATAACTACAACACATTACTCAAGAAAATGTTTACTATTTTTTTCCTTCCTGTGTCAGTACTTTACATTCACAAGCTATCTTCAGAGTGCAACTTGGCCGTAGTCGGAGCACATCTGCACTATTGGACAGAGGCTGAGCAGGAGCCTGAGCAGATGTCCGCACAGAGTTGATACAGCTGAGGAGAGGGTCCTCGCTTCTTTCCACAGGGGCCACAGTGCCCATGCCACAATGGTAGTGCTGTCGTCACAGTAGTGTGTGTGTGTGTGTGTGTGTGTGTGGTGGGGGGGGGGGAATTCTATTACTGCCACATCTTTCAGTCAGAATTGATGTTTTCAGTGTTACTTGAAATTTCACTGACAGTAGTTTAACTTTATTTTTTGTCTTCAGACTGTTGGCAATGTGACATGGCTTGCTTTCAACAATCTCTCGGCCGAGCTCTTCACTCAAGTTGGTTAGAAATGGGAACTGAGAAATGTCTTCACTTTTTTCGAGGAACTTGTTCTCAAAATCACAAGAATGAATGTAAATTTATGTAATCTTAACCACCTCCAGTCTGACTGTATGCAAAGCTGATTAAATGGTTTAGCTATAACTACATGAGCAGCTAAAGCTCAAACAAGTGTAACCACAGAATCACCCTTTTAATATTGGTTAGAGCTGTGAAGTATGCAGGCAGTTTGGATTGCATTTTTGTCATGATTTTAAAATAAATACCAAACATGGTTTAAGCGTTATGTACCCTTTTTGAAATCCTATTTACAGTGTAACCTAGATAATCCCAGATGGCTATAATCGTAAACCGTTGGATTCAGACTGACTAAAGAGGTCTTTTGAAATCCTAGATATCCCATTATTTATATATATAATATATTCTATTATTATATAAAATAAATTAAATTAAATAAAAAAACTCTCAACTGGCTCCTTTTGGAGGAGAATGAGCAGTGGCTCTACTCGCAGCTCCCCATGGATGTCAGAGCTCCTTGTACTATCTCTAAGGCTGAGCCAAGCCAGCCTATTGAGGACATTATCATTCACTTTTATCTGCCATTTCATTCTTTCAGTCATTACCCAAAGCTCATGACCACAGGGGAGGGTCGGAAGGTAGATTGACTGGTAAATCAAAACGGTTGGCCTTTTAGCTCCCTCTTCACCAGAACAGTCCGGTACTACGCTCAATGGTGGTGCTGTGCTGTCAATCTCGTAATAAAAAAAACTCCACTTAAACGCCCTCACTAGGGGCAGAAACTCCGTCCTAAGGGAGCAATCCACAGTTGTCAGGCAGAGAACCATACCCTCAGACTTGTAGGTGCTGACCCTCATCCAAGCCACTTCACACTCGGCTGCAAACTGCCCCAACGCATGCTGAAGGTCACAGTCTGAAGCCAACAGAACTACGTCATCTGCAAATAGCAGAAATGCAATTCTGAGCCCCCCCAAACCAGACATTCTCCTCTCCCCATCTGTGCCTTGAAATCCTGTCCATAAAAATCACAAACAGGATAGGGGACAAGGGGCAAGCCTAGCGGAAACCAACACCCACTGAAAATGTGTTTGACTTCCGGCTGAAATTATGGATACAACTCTCAGTCCAGTTATATAGGGACTGGATGGGTCGTAGCCACGGCCCCAGAACCCATATTCATGCAGTACCCCCAAAAGACCCAGTCTTCCACAAAGAACATGTAGACTGGATGGGCAAACCCCATGACCCCTCAAGTAGCCTTGCAAGGGTAAAGGGTTGTTCCACTGTTCCACAGCTAGGACGGAATCCACATTCTGACTCAAAGGTTTGACAATCAGTCTGAGCCTCCGTTCCATCACCCTGGCATAGGCTAACCTTGGTAATTCAAGCACACCCTCCGGTCCCACTTTTTAAAAATGGGAACCACCACTTGGTCCACAGACACTGTCCCCAACCTCTATTCGACATTGAAGAGGCGTGTAAACCAAGACAGCCCAACAATGTCCAGAGCCTTCAGCATCTCGGAGGGAATCTAATCTACTCTTGATGCCTGCCACTGAGGCACTTTTAGCTACCTCAAGGACTTCTGCCAGAGATATGAATGAGGCCTTGCCTCAAGTCTTCAAGCTCAGGCTCCTCCTCAGAGGACATGTCGGTTGGGTTCAGGAGTTCTCGAAGTGTTCCTTCCACTGTCTGACAATATCCCCAGTCTAAGTCAGCGGTTCTCCTTCCCTGCTCAAAAGAACCTGGGCCAAGCCCTGCTTTCCCTTGGTGAGATGCCAGATGGTTTGCCAGAACTGTCTTGAAGCCGACCAGAAGTTCTTCTCCATGGCCTCCCTGAACTCCTCCCACACTTGGGTTTTTGCGTCCACATCAACCACAGCTGCAGCCCTTTGGGCCTGCTGGTACCTGTCTGCTGTTTATAAGTCCCCTGGGCCAGCCAGATCCAAAAGGCCTCCTCCTTCAGCTTAATGGCTGCCACAACAGACACTGATGACCTTCTGACCACAACCCCTAACAGCCGTTTCCACACTGGAGGCTTTGAACATGGCCCACTCAGATTCCATGTCCCCAACCTCCCCCCAGATGCATGCAAAGGTCTTCCTAACATGGGAGTTAAAGACCTTACGGAGAGGGGCCTCTTCATTCACATTCCCAGTTCGCCAGCCACCTGCCCTGCCATCTGATCCAACTCACCACCAGGTAGTGATCAGTTGACAGCTCTACTCCCCTCTTTATCCAAGTGTCCAAGACTTTCAGCAGGTCAGATGATAAAGCCACAAATTCAATCATTGATCATAGACCTACCTTCTTGGCACCAAGACCTACCTTCTTGGTACCAAGTACACACATCCAATCCATTGCTAGCACATAAGTCCCACAACAAAACTCCACTTGGGTTTAGATCAGGAAGGCCGTCCCTCCCAATCGCCCACCCTCAAGGTTTTTCCATTGTTGCCCACATGATTGCTAAAGTCCCCCAGAAGAACTGTGGAGTCCCCAGGTGGTGCCCTTTCCAAGATCCAACCCACAGACTACGAAAAGGCTGTGCTGGATACTCCGCACTGTTGTCAGGTGCATAAGCATAAACAACAGTCAGAGCCTTCATCATTATTTCGTGACAATTTAAGCAGATAAAAGGTAGGGAGATGATTCCAAGTATTGAATTTGCATTTGGTAGCTGTTCATGGGAACTCTCAATTTGCGGTCCAAAGTAGTGTCGATGCAGTGCAATGAAGGGGGCCATCATTAGGCTGAAAAAAAACCAAAAAAACCTCAGACAGATGACAGAAATTGTGGCCAAATTAACAATTGGGTACATTCTTAAGAAGTAGGAATGTACTGGTGAGCACAGCAACACCAAAAGGCCTGGAAGACCACAGAAGACAACTTAAATGGTTGATTTCACAATTCTTTCTTTGGTGAAGAAAAACCCCTTCACAACATCTAACCAGGTCAAAAACACTCTCGAGGAGGTAGGCGTAGCATTGTCGAAGTCTACAATCAAGAGACGCCTTAATCAATGTAAATAGAGAGGTTTTATCACAAGGTGCAAACCACTGGTAACACTCAAGAACAGAGAGGCCAGATTAGGCTTTGCCAGAAAACATCTAAACAAGCCTGGCCAGTTCTGGAACAAAATTCTTTGGACAGATTAAACCAAGATTAACTTGTATCTGAATGATGGTAACAGAAGAGTATGGAGAAGGAAAGGAAGGGCTCATGATTCAATGCATACAACATCATCCGTCAAACAGGGTGGAGGCAGTTTTATGGCCTTTGGCATGTATGGCTGACAATGGAACTGGGTCAGTGGTGTTTATTGATGATGTGACTGCTGATAGAAGTAGCAGGATGAATTCTGAAGTGTATAGGGCTATATATCTGCTCAGATTGAGCCAAATTCTGCAAAAAATGACGGGATGGCGCTTCACAGTACATATGGATAATGACTCAAAACATACTGCAAGAGCAACACAAGCTTCTCAAGGTAAAGAAATGGAATATTCTTTAATTGGCCAAGTCCTGTAACCAACCCGACTGAGCAAGGTTATTGTGATATTTTTGTTAAACCTCTTGAATTAAAGCTGAAAGTCTACACTTCAATCACATTGTGATGGTTTTGTTTCAAATTTATTTTGGTGGTGTACAGAGGTAAAATTGCAAAAATTGTGTCACTGTCCAAATACATATGTACCTAACTATGTCGGTCTGATCATAATGACTGCCTCATAACTGTAAGTAACATGAGCGAAAATAAACCATGCTTGCGCAATGTTAGCTTTGCTAGCAAAATTTTAACATACAGCACGTCATTAAAAGTTAAGCATCGAAATTGTTCAATAAATTCTGTTAATGTGCAGTGTGTCAGGTATTACCAGTTACTGGATTTTACAAAAATGAAACAACACAAACGGCAAATGTTGCCATAGCTGTCCGCCTTGCTGTAATTATTTATTCTTTTTGTGTAATGGTGGGTGGCAGCTAGCATTTAAGGTCCATTACCACCACCCACTATACTGGAATGTGGGCCAGAGTTCCCAATTTCCATTAGGACTGGCTTTAAAAAAACAAAAAAAAAAAACAAAACACTCTTTTTATTAACCTAGTTACTTAAACGAGGCTTTGTTTTCCTTCTTCAGTGCTAAGAAAATTCTTAAGTCAATACCCTCACCCCACGTCTTTAGTTCCTGTTTTAGCTTTCCTCTGGTCTTCTTCCTTACGCCCTTATAGAATTATCAAGTAATTCATTATTACTTGCTTGTATCTTAAGTTAATTGGTATACCCCCCCATCTCCACTCGGACTGCTATAGCTGAGGAAGTCTTAACAGCCCCACAGCATAATCTCAGTGCATGATTTTGTAACACCTCCAGCTTCTACAGCAATGTTTTTGCTGCTGACCTACAGTTGTGCCCAAAAGTCTGAGACCACTAGTCAACATACTTCTATTTTGCTTTTGTTTCAAATGTAATGCAAATGTTTTCTTTACAAATGAGAAATCAGGTTAATAATTTGAGTGTAAAGTTGATTTTTTTTTTTTTTTTTTTTTTTTTTTTTTTGGGGGGGAAAATTTTCCACGAATTTCTAAATATCTTAGTGTTTGGTATGTCCCCCTTTTGCATGAACTCCAGAAGTTTGTCCAAAACCTGATGACCCATGTTGTCCCTGAATGATTTGACAACATTTCCAAGAGCTTCTTGTGAGGTCACAGAATGTTTGGCTTTCTTAGTCATCAAGTGCCCTATAAATGTTCAGTGGGGTTGAGGTTACGTGACTGTGGAGGAACATCCTTGACAATAAGGACTCATTGGTCTGCTTTGGTCTTTAAGTAGTTGATGCAAAGTTTTAAGGTCATTATCCTACTGCAGTGTAAATCGTTGTCCACAAAATGCAAGCCAGAGTGTATAGCATGTCTCTGAAGAGGGGATTGGTACTTCTCCTTGGTCAGGGTGTAGTCAGTATGGTCTAGGTCTCTAACTCCAGAGCAGGCAAAACAACCCCAGACTTGAATATTCCCACCATGTTTCACTGTTGGTTTGATACACTGCAGTATCATTCTCTCTCCTGTTTGTATACTTACAACACCCTTCTATTACTGCCATAAATATCAATCCCTGATTCATCAGTAAATAGTCATCCACTGTGAAATGGTGGTATTTCTTAGCCCACCCCTAGGATTTGGCCTTGTTTCCCCTCTTCAGAAGTTGTTTAGAAACTGCTGCTCGTCCTCTGAGACTACTACAAGACAGCCTTCTTTTGACTGTACTTTTGCTGATTGGAGTCTTGAGTTCTTTATTTAGCAAATTTTGTATCTGTGATGAATTTGCTTTTTTATTTTTCAGTGAACTAAGCTTGATGTATTTATCTTCTGATGGTGTAGTCACTATTGGTCTTTCTGATACAACTGATCGTTTCTGCAAAGCATTTTAGAGTTCCATGCACTGCCCCCTTTTAGAAACCTTTTAGTCTAACTGGAATGTGACACTGAGAAAGCCCCTCTTAGCTTATAATAACAATTTGACTTGTGAAACTTTCACTTAGTAGGAAAAAATTGCATCAGGACCATCACAACGCCACTTCTTAAGCATTGATCTGCTGGAAACTTGTTTATTTATAACAGGAGAACAAGTTAGCTGCAAGTTTGAATTACTTGAATGAGCCTCTGATGAGTAGATTAAATCCACCTGAGTGTCATCTGAACATATGCTTCAATGGAAGGGATACAACTCAAGGAAATCTGACCTTTTGTACAAAGGAGTTAAGTTGGTCAGTGCCCCGAATTTGCTCAAATTTGATTTTTGACCTAGAAGTAGTGCAGATTCTTAAATATTGCTTCTTCATTTTACATGACATAACTTGTTCTTAAATCTTTCTGAATCCTCAAACTTTCCGATTATTTCCAGGTTTACGTGAAAATATTAGATTTTACTTATTGTCTCACTTTTGGACCCGACTGTATATACTGCACTTCCATAATCAGTCACTGATGTTTTTGAAGCAACATAAATATTCCTAAAAGCATTTCTACTTGCTCCCCATTCAGACCCTGTCAGACATCTCAAATTTATAACCATCTTGTATTTTTTTATCTATCCTATTTATGTGATCATTCCTTGTCAACTTTCTCAAATAAAACCACCAGAAATCAAAAATTGTTTATCTGCACTTTTTCACTTTCATCATTACCGCAGCCTTTCTTGTTGTCTTCTGAAATACCGCCACCTTTATCTTCTCCTCTGAGAACCTCAATCTCCATGAGTATCAGTACTTCCAGTATCAGCAAACAAAGATCATCCAGTGTCACAACTTACTGTATGTGTCATCTTTCTCAAGCTGAGCCCCTCCCACTTCGAACAAGTCAGAAGAGCTCAGGCAACATGGCACAGACAGAAATCTTTCATACAGAAATAAAAAAAATTAATAACTATCTGTTTATAGTGCCTTAAATAATCAATTACTTAAATATTTGTTACATATGTTGCTGACAGAGTGAAGCTGATGAATTCTAGTTGGAAAAAAACAACCTCACTTCACATCAGCAAGTCTGACAACCTTGAGCAATTCCTCAAATGCTGGAGTCTGCACAAGACCTCACTTCTTTTGAAGCCATGCTCTTGACTTCCTTTTCAAGTGGATCTATATTTCACTCAACTTTATTTTAGATTCACATTTTCAGTCTCCATAATGGGTAAAACATTTTTGGAAGTTCAGGCTTGAATTTGGTCCCACAATAGTAATCAGGCCTTTTATATATTTTTTTTTTCTTCTTTTTTTTTTTTTTTTCTTTTCTGTGTGGTCTGTGCAGTTGGAGTGGTGTTGAGGTGCTGACGGAACAGGACCGCAGACATGATGATGAACATCCCAGAATACTATGCAGGGAAAAATGTGCTGATCACTGGAGCAACAGGCTTCATGGGCAAGGTACAGTAGCAGTTGAATAGGCAAATAGCCAATAGGACTTGGCGGGAGAACGATTCTGTTCTTGAACCACACTCACTTTTTGTGATTTTAATTAATGATGTTACTTCTCTCACTACTACAATAGACAAATGTAGATTTCAGTTATAATTGTGTCAGTTTCCTAGCATCAACTTTTAACAGTCCAAAAGTGAAAAGATGATTTTTGTACTTTTCATCTCTGCGTGATTCAAAGTCTTACTTACTTCTTACTTCATCATTATTAAAGGTGCTGCTGGAGAAGCTGCTGCGGTCATGCCCAGGAGTCAAAGTTGTCTATGTGATGGTCAGGTCAAAAGCTGGCCAGAGCCCCCAGGCCCGCATCGCTGACATGATCAACTGCAAGGTGAGAAGTGGGCTAAGTAGATAGGAGAAAATGATCTGATGGGTGTTTTCGAGGGGTTAAGGAAGAAAAGGAGGTCAACAGCCAGTAGCACCAGCTATGTGTAAGTTCAAATGTAGGTTAATTTGAATACGGTGAAGGGATTATGCTATAACATAGAAAAAACATTTTGCACCATGCAAACTGGTTACAGCATAGAATTACGATATAGCTTTAAAATTTGCATCAACCCCTGGGCAGAGGAAAGTCATTTCATGTTGTTGGAGAGGCAGAGGAAATTTGTCTTTTGATATTTTCATCTGTTTTCAGGAACTATGGAACCAGAGCAACTAAAGTCCCATTTGTGCATTCCTGTTTGCATTTCCACAACATGAGAGCCATAAAGACTGGCAAATTACAGACATGAGAGATTAAAAACCAACAGAAGCATTTGAAATTCAGTTTTCACACAAGAAAACAGTAACAGTCATTCTGTTGTCGCTTACATGTGCTATTGCATGACATGCAGAGGTAGAAGATGAGACTGAAATCTCCAGAGTGCTTGTGTCTACAGTGGACAGACTGAATGTTTGATGGTTATTAATTTATTCTTTAGAACATAACAATGAAACTATCAGCAATTAGTTGTATTTCTCTTGTTCACTCGCTGTTTCCCCTCTCATTTAAGATGGCAGTTCTGCTTGGTACTGTTTAGGTGTTGACTTCAGCAGATGTTTTTATTATTTATGACCATATGTGTGACACAGCCACCCTGGCCTTAGTTCAAAGCATCAGACCACAGCAGAAGCAATTAAATGAATGTTGAATTATTAGTAAAGTAATGTTAGATGGGCAAAACAAGTTGTATCATACGTTAGTTTGTTCACATTTGAAAGCAAATTACATTTTATTTCTTAAAGTTTTATAGGTCTCTTAATGTGAGTCTGAGGTTTGTAGTGTCTTTTTCTACCACATTATCCTAAGGAGGCACTGGATGAAACGTCACTTGAAACAATGTTTTGACCGCAGTCGACTTAAGGTATAGCCCTAGTAGAAGGTTTAAAACAAACTCACAGCATAGCAGTTAGTGCAGACTTTGCATTCAAACTTAAAAACAAACTTGTGTTAAGCTGGTGCAGCAGGCTGCTGATTTAAAGAGTCTGTAGGCTGACAGTGCTTATATCAATAGCTTCTAGATAAAAGGAAGGATCAGAAAAAGTCACCCATAGGAAGAAGGAATCTATAGAGCTGGGATCTGTTGCAGGAGGAATAGATGGAAAGCACTGCTGATAATACCTACTTTAAGAAAAGGAAGGAAAACTCTCATAAAGATCTGTACACTGAATAAAAGTCTAATGATTTATACTTAACAATTTTATACCAGTTCTTAAGGTTTACTATGTACTATAACCTTGACATTATTTTGACTTCATTTTTCCACTCAGTTGTTTGAAAGATTGCAAGATGAGCAGCCAGGCTTTGCAGGGAAGATCATTGCAGTGAACAGTGACCTCACACAGCCAGAGCTGGATCTGAGTAAAGAGGATCAGAGCATCCTAGCTGAAACCATAAACATCGTCTTCCACTGTGCGGCCACCATCCGCTTTAATGAGCCCCTCAAGTAAGTTATTTTGTTATTAATACATTATTATTAGGAATATGTACATTATTTTCCTGTCTATTTCTCTCTAATGGCACTTTGTAAGTTTTATAAATATTAAAAGGATAAGGCTGTTGATTTTCTATGTTTTTGTTACTGTCAACAGATCTCACGATAAGACCAAAACAACAATGATTGTATCCTACTAACAAGTATTGTCTGTGTGTCCAGACCCTGATTTAGCTTATTTGTCTGCGCCATTGTTGTCCAAAAACTATAAAAACTTATCAGTGAGCCACACTGTTGCACTCATCGACATGTTTCTTCATTACAAAAAAGATGGGCATTGCAGTTAATCTTCAAACAGCTCCACAGACAAATATCATCGATGACTTTCACAGTATTTGGAGGGTAGTTAGTGTAAGGCAGAAGCAATTGTGAATGCTTGGACATGCAGTTCTGTTAACATCTCTTCGCTAGCTTGTTGTGCTACATATCACAGCCTCTTGACTTTGGCCTAAAGTTCTTTGAGAAATGTACAATATCTGGAACAGTGTCTCGTCAGTACAAAGAATATGAACATATGTCTGACACACAAGAAGAAATTGTAGGGATGTGATGGATTCATACAACCATACTTCTTTGAAGTATGCAGAAAGAGGAAATACAGCAGAGATTTTCTAATAGGGAGAGAATTAGGGCAGCAGAGGAAACTAATGCTAACCCATCAACTGATAGTGAGGCACTGAGCACCCCACACAGAACTACAGGAGACAGGTGGTGCAGCTGCAGTCATTGCTCAGCAATGCCAACCAAGGAAGAATGTAGATACTTCAAATGAATTGGACAATATAGAGCCTATACTACAGGACCTGAAGGATGTTAGAGATCAGGATGAACTTTCTATTACACACTACCCTGACTTCTCAGACTTTCTTCAGGGTGAAAAAAATAAATTGTGTTCGGACAGACATTCGCCCTGCACTGCAAGGAGCTGTGTTCGTGGCGGTGTGTTGTTTTAGGGTACTGGTGAGACATTGAAATACAATCCAAGAAGTCCAGTTGGAGGACTGGAATTATAGTTGGGTTCATAAGTATTTAGACAATGACACAATTTTCATAATTTTGCCTCTGTACACCACTACAATGGATTTGAAACAAAGACATCAATATGCGATTTGAAATGTAGACTTTCAGCTTTAATGAAAGAAGTTTAACAAAATATCACAAACATTTAGGAATTATAGCCATTTTTATATATAGTCCCTCATTTTCAATTGGACAATTGACAGCTGATCAATTTCATGCCCAGGTGTGGCCTGTTTACTTGTTATTTCATGACAAATTAAGCAGATAAAAGGTTTGGAGTTTATTCCAAGTTTTGAATTTGTATATTGTGGTAGTTCATGGCAACTCTCAATATGTGGTTCAAAGAGGTGTTGATGCAAATGAAGGGGGACCATCATAGTTGAAAAAACAAAACAAACCTCAGATAGATGACAGAAACTTTAGGAGTGGCCAAATCAACAATTTGGTACCTTCTTAAAAAGAAGGAATGCACTGGTGAGCTCAGCAACACCAAAAGGCATGGAAGACCATGGAAGATCCCTAAAGTGGATGATTGCAGAATTCTTTCCTTGGTCAAGAAAAACCCCTTCACAACATCTAGCCAGGTCAAAAACACTCTCGAGGAGGTAGGCGTATCATTGTCAAAGTCTACAATCAAGAGACGCCTTAATCAATGTAAATACAGAGGGTTTACCTCAAGGGTAGTTGAAGTCAAGCTGAAGTCTACATTTCAACCACATCTTGATGGTGTAATATAAAAGGCAAAGCAACAAAAATTGTCACTGTCCAAGTACTAACTGTGTTTTTAAAAGCTTATTAAAACCCATAATACAGCACAGAGGTTTGTTATACTCAGGCAGGATTTTACAGTTCTGGAAAAATATTATAGCAGCAACTGTTATCTTTATCTTTAGTCACAACAATCTCAAGGTAAATGGACGAAATACAGCGCTCACGTGAGAAAGTAATTCACCAGCAATGCACACTTGCATTTTTGTGATGGGTTAACGTAATGCCATGCCAGATGCATTACATTGCATTGCAGATTCAACTTTTTTGGTGCACAATGCTGCAGATGCTTTTGTTAAGCAGGTGTAATGTTTACCATGTTCACTATCTTGGTTCAGTGTGTTAGGACGTTTGCGTTTCCTAATTAGCACCAAACACACAGTACAACTGTGACTGATGACAATGTCATTAGTTTTGGTGGTATTTGGTCATAAACCAAAGTACTGGACAAACTTAAATTCATTTAGACCTAATGAGTGCACAAGATGAAAACCCAGAGTTCACCAAAGTGAGGGCCATTTATCCTGAAGGGAATATGAATGGCTATACCTAAATCTCTCTTGGGACCATGACTGTCTGTACAACATTTCATTGCTGTTGAGAAGGGACATTGCCATTCCTGTAGCCATATGCTGCCAGCATGGCTAAAAATACTGCTACCAACAGACTAATTAACACTTTCTATAAGGGCTGCAACCAAGGATACTTTTGTATATGACAAAGAAAAACATCAAATTCCCATATTAGAAGCTTAGAAGTTGGGGGCAGGTAATTGGTTTGGTTAGACACACCCAACTGAAAAAAGTTGAAGTTGGTTCATTCTATCCACCTAAGAGCTATATAAAATTATTTTTTTAATTAATTTTTTGTTTTAGATTTGTCAAACTATCAATTCCTCTTTCCCCTTCAGAGATGCAATGCAGCTGAATGTCTTGGCCACCCAGAAGATGCTGGCACTGGCCCACAGGATGAAGCACCTGGAGATCTTCATTCACGTCTCCACAGCCTATGCCAACTGTGACCGAGAGCTCATTGAAGAAATCGTCTACCCTCCCCCCGTAGACTACCGCAGACTCATCAATACTCTGGAGTAAGCTGAGGTGTACTGTTTTCAATTAACCGCTACTGCACACTGAACAAACTGGTGATAGTTAACTTTAATGACCTGGGGATGGATGTGTCATTAGGATATAGTAGCATGGGATCATGGTTGAGGTTTTCAAAAGGATTCTGTGTTTCTTCAGATTGCTTGATGCATAAAAAGCAAGTAGGAAGGTATTATCAAGATTAATGTCAGTGATAAACTGAGCATGCCATCTTAGCCATGACAGTCCAGTAAATGGCTGCTTAGTAGCACTAATGTTGTAGAGGCTGCCAGTCTCAGCTGTTGAGCTAGATTAGTAAAGCATTAGAAGCCAGCAGAGTAAGTAGAGATTAGTTAGGTGATTCCGGGGGATAGTACAGTGGCAAGAAAAAATGTTGGCATCCCTGGTCAAAATATGTTAAGTATTTTTACAATACTCTAACATTTTAAGCAAGATCAGTGTATTTTTGTTTTTTTTCCCCCTTTTTTAGAGTGGGGGAAAAAAAGCTCTGTGTACTGATGCAGTTTAAATAGAACTACTTGGCCACAATGAGCAAAAGTATGTTTGGAGAAAAAATGGTGCAGAATTTCACAAAAAGAACACCTTTCCAACTGTTAAGGATGGGGATGGATCGATCATGCTTTGGGCTTGTGTCGCTGCCAGTGGCATGAAACATTGCCCTGGCAGACGGAAGAAATGGATTCAAATAAGCAAATTCTGGAAGAAGCATCACACGCATCATAATGATCCTAAACACACCTCAGAATCCATAATGGACTACCTTGAGAGAAGTGCAAGCTGAAGGTTTTGCCATGGCCCTCACAGTCTTCTGACCTAAGCATAATTGGAGAGAGCAGTGCATGCAATATGCCCCGTGAATCTCAGAACTAGATGCCTTTGCAAGTAAGAATGGGCTAAAGTCCCCCAAACAAGAATCAAACGACTCTTAGCTGATTACAGAAAACGTTTACAAGCCCAAAACATTTTCAGGCCCTTTTCCTTTTTTGTTGTTTTGAAACTCAATTGCGTCATATTTAACTTCATGCCGTTTGAAAACTATTCACAGTAACAGAAATTTTGACCAGGGATACCCAAACATTTTCCTGCCACTTTAGGTATAGTAACATTGTGCTTTTGAGGGAACCTCAATGAGTATGTGTAAGACAACAATGCAGTGTTTAGTGGATCATGCACAAATTAATAGACCTAGTTGCTTTAGGCTCGTATCGAGGTGTTGTAGGATCTTTTGTGATACTAATCTCTAGGTGGAGATGGTGAGTATTTAAAGTTTTTTACATTCAGGATGGTTCAGAGTGACTTTGTTTGCAGATACTGCTCAATCCTTAATTTAGTGTCCTAACTATGTGTAATCGTCACATTCAGGTCTTTTACCTGCGATATTTCTTTCAAATTCTTTGAAAGTTGAGTCTGTCCAGCTTTTGAAAATAAAACAAGCATTACATGTCTTATTCGAAGACATATCCATGATTTTAAGTGAAAGCATTTAAAACTAAGATGGTGTACCCTACAGGATAGCAATGCTATAACAATAGTAGTCTTTTTTTTAGTCTTTAGCAATGCTAAAGACTATAAATGCCAGTTAAGTTTATTTAATTACTAAAGGAAAATAAAATAGTCGTGAAGATATGGAAGGAGTCACTGGATTAAGCCATGTGTGTCCCTTCTCATTGCCTGCTCGACATGTTAGCAAACTACAAATTGAGCCATTTTTTCCGCTTATTTGATACCACTGGTTAGCAGGTGTGTCAGCTTGTTACCATGGAAACGTGGCTCTGGGGTTGGCTAACTTATTAGGGTTTTGAATAAGTCAGTCTTTATTTCAGTGAAACTTTCTGACTTTGAGTTGGACTAAACTAAGAACCAAAAAAAAAACCAAACTCAGCGCGAGACTTCGGATTATTGCATCTTTTAAAGGTCAGTTGTGAAGTGAGAGTATCACACAAATATCACATAGTATCACACACATTCTGCCTGATCATTGTGGTCTGAGAATCTTGATGGAGAGAGTTTGAGACAAGTATCATTTCAAATCGGTGGTTCAGTCACTGGACTGTCATTGCCTCTAGTTTTGAGTCTGGGAAAAATGGTGTTCTGACTAAAAGTTTTCCAGAAATTACAGACTTGTGTTATAGAGAGAACTAAGCTTGAGATGTAATATGCATATGCAAAGCTAGTATGCATCCAACTCACTAAAGGTTTTTAATTTTTTTTTTAATTCCCCCCCCCCGGGCGTTTTGCCATTAATTAACAGTTGAGGGCACTGACCTTATGCAGCTCACCCTTTTTTTCATCTCTTCAATTTCTGGTTTTGTCTTTTAATTTCTGGTTGGTAGCGTTGGTCTTGATCAGCTCACACAGCCTACTATAAATTTCTCAAAGTTGGGGACACGTCCACATTTGAGGTCTTATGACCTGATATCACCACATCCACCTTAGATACAGTCCTGGTTGAAATTATTGGCACCCCTGAATTTGAAGCACAGAATTTAGATTATCTTCAGAAATAAATGCAAATTAATCAATTTTGTATAATCAGAATATTTAATAAAATTACTTATACTGAACAACAACAAAAAATGCTTTTCATATAGTGAAATAAAAAATTGTCATAAAAGGTATGCTTGATGCAATTATTGGCACCCTTTTGATAAATTTAAATTAGTTCCCCAAACAAAATAAAAAACAAGTAAGACTCACCTGTGCTTATGAACCTATGAATGATAGTTTTACTACATAAAAAGGGACTTATTGTTTCAGTTTGTAATGTTATCAAGAAGTTTCAGTTATAAAACTGTTAAGACGCATCTAGTACGTGATGCTAATAAGAAACTCTGAGCGAAATCTGCAAAGGTTGATGCAGATTGTGGAGTAAACCCCACAATACATCTAAAGAGCTTCAGGCTAACCTGGGGCCATCTTATGCGGTGGTTTCAGCCCGTACCATACGCCACACAATATACAAAGTAGGGCTCCACAGGGGAAGGCTAAAGAGGACACCATTATTGAAAGAGGAACAAAAAGACAAGACCAATGTTTGCAAACACTCTTGAAGATAAGCCACAGTCTTTCTGGGATAATGTTCTATAGACAGATGAAATCAAAGTAGAGCTCTTTGGGAATGCTGTGCTTCAGTTCGCTTATAGGCAACAAAAAGAAGCCCATAAGGAAAAGAACACCCTACCTTCAGTAAAACATGGTGGAGGTTCTATCATACTGTGGGGCTACTTTGCTGCCTCTGGTACTGGAGGCATTGACTGTATCAAAGGGATGATAAAATCAGAAGATTACCAAGGCATTTTAGAACAAAGTGTGTTACCCTGTGTCAGAAAACTAGGCAAAGGTCTTGGATATCTCAGCAGGGCAATGATCCAAAGCGCACATCCAACAGCTCAAAAGAATAGTTGAAAAGGAAAAGATGGGTCTTTTTTAAAGTTCCATGTCATGGAAAAATTGGACTGTATAATAGTGTAACTAACAATGTTTCTGTCAGTAACTCTGTGTTTTGCAAACACACATTTTGAATGGCCACTCAGACAACTCATTCTGTAATAATATATTGCTATAAACACTTAAACGCAAATCCCAATACATTCTGATCAGTCACCATGACTATTTAACAGTAACATGCCTAGCTGATCCTGTTGTTGTGAGGGTAGAGAACTGATCTAAACAGCTGTTTGACAGACTGCTGTAGAAGAAAGTCTCATGTACTCCCTGCTCTGTCAATCCTTCACACTTTGCATTAGATCATAAAATTCCCCAGATATTTGCTGAAATGTTGCCTACAGGTGAACACAAGCAGGAGATGTCAAGCTACACACACATTCCAACTTGCAGTGTAGACAAGAAATTGAAGTACAGAGAAGAAATAAGTGGATAGAGATTTATGACCCAGCAAACTGGGGATGTTGCAGTTATGCAGTATGTATCTTAACAACTTGGCCACTGTAGTTTTGGGTTTGTTTACATTTATTTCACAGAATACAATCACATTTTCACTGTTCTGTATCAGTGCTGTAAGAGGTTTAAAAAAAATTGATTTTGTTTTTTCCCCAGCTGGATGGATGATGATCTGGTGTCTGTGATGACTCCCAAGCTGATAGGAGAGCGTCCCAACACCTACACTTACACCAAAGCCTTGGCTGAGTATATGGTTCAGCAGGAGGCTGGAGACCTCAATGTAGCAATTGTCAGACCCTCAATTGTTGGAGCCAGCTGGAAAGAGCCCTTCCCAGTGTGTGAATCTGGCTATTAGTGTTACATTGTTTTTCTTGACTTTTTTTTTTTTTTTTAATTAATTTATTTATTTTTTAACCTTTAAGCCAAGGAGAGAATTACTGTTGAATAGAAATTGTTCACTGTACCCAAGATTAGTTATGGTTGCTGTTTTAAAATGTACCAAGAAAGAAGAAAAGAATATTGAAGAATGACAAATCACAACTGGTGTTCTCCTGTCATTTTCAGGGTTTTTCCTGGTTTCAAAATATGTGCCAGTCTGCTTAGTAATACAGCAGGAATTTTGAATGCATTTAAAAGTGTTAAAGGACGAAATATACTTTCTTAGAAAAAGGTCACGTTGAAAAATGTTGTATATACATTTTAGAGCTGATACGCTTGAATTTAGGATATTAAGCTGGTTTAGATAGTGAGCAGGGAGAATTTTAAAAAGGAAGTAACTGGTACAAGAGAAAAAACAGTACAGAAAATAATGTTTTCCTTAACAGATAGCATACAAGTGGTCATTTTTTTCTGGGGTATGTTTTATCCCAGCTGTGCCACTGATTTAAATCTGTGGAGTAGAGAAAGTCCTATTAGCACAGATCTGATGCTGCTCTGAGAGCACAATACCTAATTTCTGCCAACACTCAGGCATTCTGTGCTGTTGAGCAGTGAACATGATGAGGGTTGGAGTAGGAATGTGGAATAAAGAACACCTTTGCACCTGCCAATAACTGGAAAGCATAGGGTTTGTTCAATTTCTGGTTTTGAGATGTTGGGTGACACAGAAAGCTCCTGCCTGAATATCTGAAAGGAACAATTCAGTTTTCAGTCATTTTAAGTGACTTTTTTCAATTAATCACCTAATTATTTCAGTACTAATTCATGCCGCTTTCCTTGGACTGCTCTTTCAGGGTTGGATTGATAACTTCAATGGACCAAGTGGAATATTCATTGCAGTAAGTACTGGGTGAAAAACTGTTGTCTAACCAAAAGCCTGTGTGTTCTCTGTAGTGGTAATCCTTGTTGTCTTCACGTAATGATACAAAGCTGTATTAGGATAGGTTGTTATTATCGAATTATTGTTGCAAATGGTAATTTTCATTATCAATTGATTATTTTTTCGGTTAACTGATTTATAATTTGGTCTATAAAGTGTCTGATAATATTTAAAAATGCCTATTTATAATTTCCCAAAGCACAAAATGACCTGTTCATATTATCTGCCAAACAGTCCAAAACCCATAATATTCACTAACCTATCAAACATGACAAAGAAAAGCAGCTAATCCTCACATTTGACGAAGCTGATTTTTGCTTGCGAAAACAATTCATCAAAATACTTGCCAATTAATTTTCTGTTGATCATTTAATCAACTTAATCCAACTAAACTCTGGTATAGCAGTATTATTGGCCTAAATCCTGAAATGCTTTACAGACTGTATCTTGAAATTGTTGAAATCACATGTTGACACATTTACTAGACCATTAAACAATTCTTTGAACCACAAGGGGATTTTTGACAGTTTAGACATACCTGTTTTCTGTTCAAATTGACAGAGTTCTCCCTGTGGATGGGAATCGTTTCTGTTGGTTTTCACTGTGTCCATGCAGAATTAAACAGTGTGTTGGCTCACTATCACCAGCTATTTCTCTTATTCTAATGACAAGATTTGTCTAATCTCTTCATTTTGCAGTTAGAGTATTCATTTGCACATCCACAACACCTTAGCAGAATAGGTGCTGGATACAAAGAAAATAAGTAAAATTGCAGCCCAATTTTATACCTCGCATAGAGCTGTGTGCAGTTACTCCTTGTGCTGCAATGTTGCAGTTTGTACTGGCCCGTTTTTGGTCTTGATCTTGGTCGTTTAGGAAACTTTGCCAGCTGTATAGATAGTCTTTTCCTCACCCTCTGTAGGCTGGTAAGGGGATCCTGCGTACGATGAGAGCATCTAATGATGCTGTGGCTGATCTGGTACCTGTAGACGTGGTCATCAACGCCACGCTGGCTGCCGCTTGGTACTCTGGATCACAATCATACAACAGGTTGGCAGGGTACATAAATATTATCACACATACAGTACATCTTGTGGCCTTTTATTATTGTGAATTTGAACTCTTATTGAAATGTATATTTTTACTTTGACATTTCAGGGAAGATAAAATATTCCCTTTTTACAGGCCTAAAAACATCTTGGTGTACAACTGCACAACCGGTGGGATCAACCCATTTCACTGGGGGGAAGTTGGTATGACATCTCTTTATCTCACCTTGGCACAGTCTCTGTAAAGCCCTTTAGAGATGAACCTTAAATGTGGTGTAAAATGACATAACCTAAATGTAATCTGATCCACTGACTGCCACACCCAAACTAGGAGCTTTTGTTCACCTGTTCCTTATGAATCCTGGTTTAGAGCTGGAGTGTTATGGCACTTTCTTAGTTTATCCTACCCTTAAATAGAAGTTACTCTGTTTGGAGTTGATTATTGATATTACCGTTAGATATTTAAGTCACACATCTTGTCCTTTTGTAGCACTATATACAATAGATGATTGATACTCAGTCCTATACTGAAAAGTTAGTAATATAGACTTACTGGTTTGTTTTCAAACTTTGTGATTTGAAGTAAAACTGGAGGCTATTACTGTGAATTAATTTTTGCATACACAACAGTATGTCTTGAAAATTAAATCTGGGAGCACTGGTTTAGCCATAAATCATCATGTTATAACTATCACATCAGGAATTAAATAGTTGAGTCACAAGAAGGCTTAAAGTGGCAGTCACGAAGATTTTCATTAAAATAAATGTCTGTAAAGTCACTATCGCCGAATGAGGTAAAACAATGGCGATTGAGCTGATTGCAATATTTATGTATTTGCAATATTATGAACTGGGTGTCTATGGTCACATTCCTGGAAAAATGGTACTGCTAATGCAAACTGAACAGAACATTTCCTACTCCTGCAGTTTCATATTAAAAGCATTTAACTGGTGAAACATTAGTTAACTTTTATTTTGAAGTAGTCGCAGGAAATGCAATGTCAGAGTATAGCACCTACCACTATATCGTAAATAAAAAATGGGTCTACAAAACGAGACAAGTCATTTTTTGCATTTTTGGACAACGGATCAGTTTGAAATTGCAGGAAGTAATGGAACAAGGAGCAGCCACAGTGAGCTGTTATATGAACAGCTGCAGGCAACAGGCTGCACACCCCTAAACGCCTTTCACTGTGCCCTGCTGTTCGCAGACTCATTCCGTGTGCAGCATAAAATCAGATCGTGGTTGCTCACAGAATGATGGAAAAAGGTCAATTATTGCCTGACTTTATTAAATGAGAATAGTTTGCTTTGCTGCCCCTAGAATTATGTGACCTGTAGTATTAAACCACAATTGCTGTTACTATCAGTAACTACAGGTGTTGCCAAATGAACCACGACTGAAATGTTGGATATTGCCACTTTAACATATGTTAACCACTCATGGTTTTCAACTGTTGGAGTGATTACAGGAAAAACGAGATCATCAGATTTTTGCATTCAGGATGAAAAAACATTTTTGTGAACAATTAATCAGTACTTGCTGTCACTTGCTGTCACACTGTTTTCCTCTGCCATCTTCAAAACTTGTCGTGCAACCTTGGTTTCTTATACAATTGAGAGCTTCAGAGATGGACAGAATAAAAGGAAGACCTTACAATCAAATGTAATCCAATACAATTACCAATATAAATATTTTGTTAGATTAAAGTTCATCCTTGATCTTGGAAGCTTTAGTTGACAAAATAGTTTTACCACAAGTTCCGTTTCTAGTAGCCGGTCTAGAGCTTTTGGTTATATTACACAATCTTCTTCAGCAGATGGAGTTTGCCCCGTTTTTGTGAATTTGTAGATGTTTTCCTCTTTTTGAGCACTTTAATGGGGAACTCCACAGATTTTTACACATCAGTCTGTTTACAAGTATTGGTGAGTAGAAAGGTGTATAAAGCGTTTTGTGGATCCAGAGAAAGCTGCGTGCAGTCTGATAAATTGTCTCAAGTGATGTCACTTGGGCAGTGTCAATTGGGTCTGAAGACTACAGGTTTGAAATTGAAATAAATCTGGGGGTGTGGAGTTAGAAAGAAGTGAGCTTAACAGACCTTTGTAGCCCACTCTTCATCTGTACTTGAGGTTTGTGGCTTGACGCTACATTAGCTGCTGCTAGCATATCACAACCAAACCTCAGACTGAACTGTCACCAGTCGAATTGCATTGTGGGCTGGGTTTTGACAAGTAAGAAGACTGTGTAGAATTAAAAAAAGGTATCTCTGGTCCTGCGGCATCACTTTCAGTCTTTTGACAGACTCATAATGTACAGTTTCAAACAGTGTCATGGGAGTGCAATGCAAAATCAGTGGAGTGCTCTTTTGAGGACTTATCATCAATGTTGGTTTAAATGCTAAGGTTCCAAGTTTATTCTTTAAATTGCAAGTTGTCAAAACATCAGAAAAATAGAAACTTTGACGTCTAATTTTCATGACAACTTGGCAATCTGCTGAGGAGGATAGTATGAATAGATCGAAAGATCTAGAACAGATAATAATGGAGCTTGTTCGTGAGATTGTTTTTGCCAAATAATTACTGCCTTTGTGAAGCTCAAGTATTTTGTTGAGACATCGGAACCAATAATTAAACTCAGTTTAACTTTTTAACTCACATTTAAGTCAAATAAACATTTAAGGAGCAGTTTTGTGGTCTTTTTTTTTGTAAGATATATTTACCAGTAGGACCACACCATTTAGGCAGGCATAAAAAACAAAAAAAAATGTATTAGAAATGCCTTACTACTCATTGATGACTTGTGCTGAACAACCTTCTGTTTCTTAGAGTACCATGTAATATCCACATTCAAGAGGAACCCCCTCGAGCAGGCCTTCCGCCGGCCCAATGTTAATCTCACATCCAATCACCTAATCAATCAGTACTGGATCGCTGTGAGCCACAAGGCTCCGGCCTTCCTCTATGATCTGTACCTCAGGCTGATTGGACGAGAGCCCAGGTAACCTCATCATTGCCAACTCAGACTTGTCATACATCTGCTGTTTAACCCCCCCCCCCCACCGAAAAAAAAAAACCACACACCTCTGCAACTTTACTCATGTCACTTTTCTTTTAGTGTTCTAGACTAACGTCATAGTTGCAATGCTAATGAAAATGCTTATTTACAGTTTTGTTGGAAGTTGAAGAATGTATAACCCAGCTGTTCCCCTACACATACAGGAGAATACTGATGGGTTCTGCAGTCTTTACATCTTGCTGCTTGCAATGTTAGTATTTTCAGTTGGATTCCCAAAATGTCAGCTCTAACGTCATCTCAGTTCAGCCACTAAATGCGCTAAGGTGGACTTTAGTCTGAAGATACCTTTGGGAACCCAACCCAGGTGTTGGCCCTTTTTGGGGAAAAAAAAAAAAAACTCTGCAAGCTGCTGAACTGTCTCAACAATGAGTTAAGTAAACTTGAGCCGTTGCCCTTAACAATCCAGATCCTTTCAGATCTACAGACCCTTCAGATGTCATGGTGCTCATGACAGGCTAGCTGTGGTCATACTGTTACACAGGGCCTGCATCTTGCCTAGTATCAATAAGAGGGAAAACACACATTCTTCTTCATCTCGTCCTCTCTGTGTCCTCCTTGTCCTGTCATATGTGTATCTCTCTCCTACAGAGTACTATATAAACATGACCTTCAAGACCAATCCCTTAGAGCAGGCCTTCAGAAGGCCCAATGTCAATCTGCGCGCCAACCCCTTTACTAATCAGTACTGGACCACTGTCAGCCACACACTGCCAGCCCTGCTCTATGATGGCTATCTCAGGTTGACAGGCCGCAAGCCCCGGTAAGGTTGCAGCGGCCCCCCCCCCACCCCCGACAATTAGCCTCAACCTTTCCCACATGTTCCCACACACCCACCCTCCCCCATTTCTGTTTTGTTGTTTTTTTTACTGACTGTGTGGGATGGTGGGAACAAGGAAAGGTATGGGACAGAAGAAACAAAACTTTTTGTATTTGGCATCAGTTGGACTTCATTATTAAAGACAGTGTCATGACAGCACAGTTTGTTTTCTATCAGAGCATGTTTTCAGCTTTGCTCTGTTTTTCTACTTTTGAGAATGTTTTTTTTTTTTTTTTGCATTAACTTTTTTTTTTTTCCAAAGAGATTGAAAGATTTTCCGTTATGTGAACAAGCCATTCTGTGTGAACATGACATTCATTATTGCCACCCCCCACTTCTCACCCAATTATGGAAAATCCTGAGGCACCATGGGACTTTTTGTTCAGTCTAGAAAGTTGAGTTCAGTCGTAGACAGTTTGTCCCACTGAAAACAACCCCTATTGCATGTGAATTCATTGGCATCCACATTTATGTATTGTTTTCACTTTTTGCTACTTTACTTAATTCTCACACACCAGAAGTATTTCAAATAGTATGTGAGTAGCTAACTCACATTCTAGGGGTGTGATTTGTTCCTAATTGGGTATGTCACCGGCTTTAAGTAATTTTTATCTCTGCCTCTATGTGCCGATCAACAGTGCATGTTTGTCACATCCTCTGAATCTTTTGTCTTTCACAGGAGGAATCTGAGTCATCTCAATCTGCCTCAATTAGTGACAGCATTTCATCCCTAGTATGAAAAGGCTATCATTGGAACACAGCCTATTTTAATGATTTAAAAAAAAAAAAAAAACTGAAACATTTGCATACAGGTCAGACATATAAAATGTTTACTCAGAACTATCTTAACTGTTTTCACACAATAGCAAAAAGTGTGCAGTTTGAAGACTCAGAGACCCTCTTAATATCCTCATCATAATTGGTAAAGTTTTGACATTCTCACCATCAATTCTCACCCTAATTACAACCCCTCAACTGGTTTTGAATCATCACTTTGATTATGGTCCACTGAATCAGAACTAACATAGAAATTAAATATATTAACTGGATTCACTTGTGTTAACAGGAGGACAATTTTTATGAACTTTGGAAATATGTTTCCTGGGACTGCTTTAGCTTAAAATCTGAGTTCATTCATGTTTTGTTTTAATTAATTTTGGTAAATACTCACTTAGGCTTACCTAAATTTGGTTCATGGGTCCATTTGTAAGTGTATTGTGTGTCCTCCTGGCTGCACACAGATTAAATCCAGTTATTCCTCAGAATTGTGAGTCACTATCCCCAGTGGAGAAACCATCACCCTAACTACTTACAGTGCTACAAAAACAACAAAAATTTGAACACCTTGCTAGATTATTTGGCAGATTTGTGAAATAAATCTGTATGGAATTTGAAAAATTTCTGATGGTTCTTAGTGTACACTACAGTTCATTTCTAAGACTTATTTTCACACTCAATTCCCCCCATATATCCTGCCCACCTTCCCTCTCTGTCCATCCTATTTTCATCCTACCACATCTCTACTGTTTATTTACCTTACCACAATACTCTTTCTGCTGCTCTTTCTGAATCGTCCCTCTGTTTTGTCAATCATCTTCTCTCTGGACGTGTACTACCATCACGCTTTATCCATTTCATTGTTCTTTTCTCATCGTCCTCCATCTTCTTGCTTCCTCCCCTCCTCTTCCTCCTCACCTCTCTTTCTCATTTATGTTAGGATGATGAAAACAATCACTCGTCTCCACAAAGCCATGATGGTGCTGGAGTATTTCACCAGTCACTCCTGGGTGTGGAACACTGACAACGTGACTATGCTGATGGCCCAGATGAGCCCTGAGGATAAGAAGGTAGGGACAGTGATGTTGTTGTATGGAAACTAATTTCTACTTTGAATCATTCACACTTTTTCCCTGTTTCCATGTCCACACCCACCACATACGTCAGACATTTACACTTTTGAGATGGCAGACGGATTTATCGCTAAGTACACTTATCTCTTGTAGTAAACTGGGTACGATAGAGTGAGTAATTCATTCACTGCTGATTTCAGTTTGTAGGGAAAGGGGATGCTGTTCAGTATAACTGCTTGAAAAAAGCTAAAATACTTGAGAGCATGTTAGTGGACTGCAGTTTGCCTTTTATCTCCTCCTTACACATTACACCTATTGTTCCTGTAATATGCGACACTCACATTTGGCCCTTGTTAATTTGATGGAAACATATCTAATGATAAAATACTGTAATCCAGTTCTTTACATTATATTGGTCTAAAATAGTCTTTGATGTTTTTTTAAATATATCTCATGAAATCAGTTGTAATTCTTTAGCACAGGCTTACCAAAACTGGACAGCTGAAGACTGGAAAAATGTAGACTTGTCTGATAAATCTCGATTTCTGCTGAGGCTTGCAGGTGATAGGGTCAGAATTAGGCATCAACAGCATCCATCCTTAGCTGCCAACAGTCCGCATGGTGTTTTCTTGACCCACTTTGGGCCCCTTGATACCAATCCTCATTTGAATGCCACAGCCAATCAGAGTATTGTTGCTGAACATGTGCATTACTTTAAGGCCACCATTTACCCGTCTTCTAATGGCAACTTCCAGTATGATAATGCATCATGTTACAAAGTAAAAGTCATTTCAAACTAGTTTCATGAACATGCCAATGAGTTCAGTGTACTCCAGTGGCCTCCCCAGTCACCAGATCTGAATCCAACAGAACACCTTTGGGATGTGGTAGAACGGGAGATTGGCAACATGACTGTGCATCTGAAAAATATGCAGAAATTATGTGATGCAGAAATGCCAATACGGACCAGAATCTCACTGCTTCCAACATCTTGCAGAATCCACACCACTAAGAATTCAAGCTGCTCTGAGAGCAAAGGGAAGTCCTACTGATTATTAGTATGGTGTTCCTAGCCATTTTACCCATGAAAGCGATGTAGCTCCACAGATAGTAATGGCAACTGAAACTACTGAAATATCTTTGGTGATCATCTGTCTTTTCCTGTAGTGCCAGCCGGTGAACATTTTCAAACATGCCATAAAATAGCTTTAAATCTACTAGATGCATTGCCAAAATAAAAAATTGTACACATTCATGATACCCAGAGGATGAATCTTCCGAATTTTGGCGATCCCCTGGTTTTTTCTCTGGTGCCACCATGAGATTGTCGGTTTTGATTTTGAGTGAAATACTGTATCTCTACAGCTATTTGACGTATTGCCATGAAATTTGGTACATATACATTTGTTTGCAAAATCTTTGACACTCCTGAACAAATGACAAATTTGGTTGATTTTTGAGATGAAAAAAGTAAAGAAACAAAACAAAAAAATAGAAAGGGAGTAAAAAAAACAGTAAGTGTGGCATGTACTACTGAGTCAGTACTTACTAACACCCCAAGCCACCCTCTTTTGCCAACCATTAAGAATTGTGGTGGAAATAGTATGTTTTGGGGTTGTGTGGCAGCCCCTGGCATAAGAGACACTGCATGGCTAGAGGAATGGATTCCACTTAATACCAGCAAATTTTGGATGCAAATGTGATGCTAAGACAGTGAAAGATAAGAAAGTGAAAGATAACAGGCTGGCTTCTACAATAGAACAATGATCCAAAGAAGACCTCAAAATCCATCATGAACTACAGTACTTCAAGAAACACAAGCTGAAGCTTTTGGAATGGCCCTCAAAGTACCTTGACTTGAAAATCATTGAAAATCCATGGGTAGATCTTAAACATGCTGAACATGCAAGACAGCCTAAAAATATCTTAGGAATTTTCACCCACTCTTGGAGATAACATCATGTTCTATGTCAAGAATAGAAAGACTGCCTAAAAAACGTTTTTGCAAGCTGTGATATCTCCCAAAGGGGGGCTTTTGATGTACTGACTTAGTAGGGTGCCCAAACCTTTTTATTTTCTATTTTTTGAGTTCATGAAATGACAGTAATGCTAATGGGTTTTTTTGCTGCAGGGGTTGTATTTACTTCTTTTCAATTCAAAAATTGACAACATATATGTAATTATGTAATTCCCTAGTGGATAAATTCCACTGATTTAGATGGTTTGAATATGTCCAGCACTTTGGTTTATTACCAGTACCTGAAAACCTGGCATTCCCATCAGCCTCATCAGCAATTTAGCATGCTGATGTTAACATTTTCTCAAAGTTGTGCCTAAGAACAGACTCACAGACCTGTTGGCATGGCTGTAGACAGTCTTTTTGACCTTTTTGTTTTTCTTGAAGTTTTAAAATAGTTTTTGTAATTGTGTATTTAATTTATGATTTACTGTTCAAAACAGTTATATTAACTATAACTTTCATGTTTGATAGTAAAACTTTTCGTTCATGTAAAATATACTACTAAAGTATTTTTGCCTCAGTACATATCTTTTGTCAGAATTCTCAAAAACTTGGCAACGATCCCTTAGTGTATGTTATTTTGGCTAGTTTTTTTTTTTTTTTTTTTTTTTTAAATAACAAACACGTGTTATGTTTTCTTTTCGTTTCCTTTTTTCATACTCCTCAAATATATATTGGCACCAGTCAAAAAGTATATCACCAGGTCACCAAATCAAAATCAAGACAAATCTGTAATCAGTTACATCTCAGAAAACAGATGAGTTCCTCTTAATAACTGAAAAGTTGTCTTTTTAAAGTTTTCAAAGTATACTTACTGTTTCTTTATTTCTGCAGGTGTTTAATTTTGATGTGCGCCAGCTGCACTGGGCAGAGTACATGGAAAGTTACTGTATGGGCACCAAAAAATACGTCCTGAATGAAGAGCTTTCAGGCTTGCCTGCTGCACGCAAACACCTCAACAAGTAGGAATCTATGGAATCAAATATGCAATTGTGCCAGGTGATACAGATACAGGATGAAAGGCTCTATGTGATGAGCTGCCATTCTCTGTTGGAAGTAGGCAGCTTTTGTTTTATCTAGGTCACTATACAGCAGATAAATCTCTACATCACCACTCGCATATCCTCTAGATTTTCAAGTACTTCACTTCATCCTTCCATTAAGCATGGATGTCTTTTGCATTTGCCAGTGATATGAGGTATATTCTGCCAAACTTTTCTTCAGAGAGTACAGTTACAGTGGTAATAATCCTCTCAGCTTTAACAAAGCTCAGCAAAGTGAAATAATTAAATATCAAACATATCACAGGGCAATACAAAGAACAATATAAAAAGAACTAGACTTAAGATAGGATTTGCATTTGTAAAGTTGTATTTCTCTTGAAGTTGATTTGTCTCAATTGTGTTTTCCAGGCTGAGGAACATCCGCTACACCTTCAACACCATCCTGGTGGTGCTCATCTGGCGTGTGTTCATCGCCAGATCCCAGATGGCCAGAAACATTTGGTACTTTGTGGTGAGCCTCTGCTTCAAATTCCTCTCCTACTTCAGAGCTTCCTCCACCATGAGATAATGATCTGGGGACATGGTGGTGGGTGATGAGGTGGAGGGATGAAGAATTGAAGAAAACACTGGCTTTGGATGATGAAAGGAGCTGGAGTTCAAAGCCCTTAAAATGGTTCTGATTCTGTTCATTTCCAGTCGCTCCAGTCACTCTAGCCTAGCTGCCTGGCTGCATAACAAAGCTATGCATTGGATGATGCTCTGCTGCAAAAATCCTCCGCTGGATTTGAGTCAGTCCAGGCTTCATTTCTGTACTGTAGGTCTTTTCTGTATATGTAGTCTTTCATTGAAAAATAACCACTTCAACTGCTGTGTGGGTTATTTTTTGTTTCCCTGTTTTCTCCCTTTAAGTTTGTATGTGGTTCTTGGGCCTATGGGAAAAAAAAAATTTTCAAAAATGTAACATAAGCAGGGTTTTCTCAGGGGTTTATCTGAAAGCAGAATTTGCCAGGCAAAACATAAACTACACTCATTTTTACACATTTGGTTGGAGGCAGTTGAAGAATGATTCTTTACTAACTCAGTGAAGGCTTGTTCAGGGACAGGCAGGCCTAGGGATCACTGTTTAAACTCCCTTTCCCTCCCAATCCCATTCCCAAGACCAAAGCCATTTCCACGAATGTTTATGACCGTTGCACTGACAGCTTGGTGTAAAGAGAAGGCTGACATTGCACGGGTTTGGGATACTGACCCGTCTCAGAAGAGCTGCTGTTGGCCTTCTTTCCCTCTTCCTGCTTGGTAATGACGCACCCTCAACAATACTGCACTTCTGTATGTCCCTATTGGACTGCAGTTGTTGGGTCCCTAATTTCACCCAAGCACAATGTAGATTGTAATACGATGGCTTTAGCCAGTGCATAAGATTATTCTTGCATCAGCAGGTCTTGCAAATCAAACGTTTTCTTTTACAGGTTCTTTTTTGTCTTGTCTAAAAGTCATTTGTGACAAATTTTAAAGCTATTTTTTCCAAAATACCTCTTAGCTAACAGACTCGTAGCTCAGTAGTGGATGAGTCGGGTGGAGTTGAGAGGAGAAATATTGTCACATTTGTCGTGTTTTGCTAATGTATGCTTAGAATGTACACTTGCATTACTGTCTAACATCTTGGTCACATTCTTTGTTACGGTTACCTGAAAAGTAGGGTACTAACTGTAGCTCACCATCTTTGTGAGAGGTTTTGTTACTTTAGTCATTTTCCTCTGTAAATCTGTGATAGTTACTTTTATAGGTCATTATTTGTCATGTTAGTGGTTCATCTTCATGTTAGTTGCTTCTGTAAAGGGATGCAGTTACAGGTATGCAGGTTTTTTCGTTTGCTCATGCTGTTACACACTTGGACCTTTCAGTTGCATTAATGCCTTCTCGCTAAAAAATATATTTGCCTTTTCAGACAACAAATGTAGGCTGGTTACCAAACTGGCAACATAAACTGAAATTTTTGCATCATACATTTTTGTTTTTATAGGAATCACCCCTCAATGCCATATTAAGGTTGGAGTTAACATACCTGAGGTTTACCTCTGCACTCTGTAGTATTCTTTTGCCTATTTCCCAAACACACAATGTTTGAAGAAGTAGACTGTGACCATGTGCTGAAAGTTTGGTTGTGCCTGCATGTGTCTTCTCAGAGTGTCTTAGGCCATAGCAACTTCAAACACTTAAGTTTGTCCAATGAATACCCTGGAGTCATTAAGGAATGTGATTTTCTCTCTCGAAGCATGAGCCTTTTTACATAGGATCATGTTATCAGTGGAAGAATACACACTTTGGAAAATGTGTGCAAGTGAGAATTGTGCCTGAACTTTTATCAATATTCTAACAAAGTGAAAAGAGAGCAATCAAATCTATGTTTTCTAATTATTTTGTGTATAGCTCTATTTGGGTAGACTGCAAAATATATCAATGTATTTTTATGCTAATGAAATTGTGTGGCTATTTTACTGACACAAAGCTTACTGAACCAACTTCAGCTGCTGTAAATAAAACTTAGAAAAAGTAAATATGTAAACATAAGTGCAGTATGTTCAGAGCAGAATTTAACTGTTAAAAGTTGTTTGTTACTGTATATGTACATGCTCCTCTCTCTCTCTCTCTCTCTCTCTCTAATACAGCCTGACTTACTTGCACAGCCAGAACCTTCCTCTGACTTCTGAAACAACAAATTAACAATACTGTAATTGCCTGTACTTTTAATATTAAGCAAGTGTTTGTTCATTGGAGGGCTGTGCGATGAATTCTTGCTGTTATAACTCCATTTCCTTTTAGAGTGAGTAGGTCAGTTTTTGTGATGGTGAATGGTTGTCGTGTTCTTGTGTAGTGTAGGGGTTCAGGGTTTTTCTTCAAGCTTGTTCTTGTGATTTGAGAAGTTAGACAGATGAACAGGTCCTTTTCATGTTCTCGCTTTTGATGTCAAGAACTACTGAATCATACCAATGGTTGTTCATCAAACCGGGCATTACACAAAAGTAACAAACATTAAGTCTGCTTTGAACAAAGCCTAAATAGTCACATTGATCCTTTTTATTCAAATAATTTAAAGCACCTGAAAATGTGGTTTCAAATCTTAAGTATTGCTGTATAACATATATATATATTCATTGCGAAATATGCCACAATCAGAGTTAAAGGAATAGCTTGACATTTTAAAATATGAAGCTATAGCCAGCGGCTGGTTACCTTAGCTTAGCATAAAGACTGGAAACAAGGGGTAGCAGCTAGCCTGGCCCTGTTCAAAGGCAACAAAATCCACTTACAATCACCTCTAAAACTCCCTAATGAACTTACCTTCTTAGCCAGTAAATACCTGGAGTCTCCACTGGTTACGTGACAACCGCACAGTGACTAGACTCTGGGATGTTAATACGCTAGGCTGAGAAATAGTCTGTCGCACAAAACCCCGTAACACAGAAATGTGTTGTATACACTTGAATTTTTGCACAGATTAAAGATGGAAATGTGTTTGAGAGCTGAAGTTCTGATAGCTGGATTTTGATACCTTTTGGACAGAGTAAGGCTAGCTGTTTCCCCCTTTTTCCAGTCTTTGTGCTAAGTTGGCTCAAGATACATATTTAGTGCACAGACATGAGCGGTACCAATCTTCTTATCCAACTTTTGGCAAGCTCATCTCCCAAAATGTTAAAATATTCCTTTTAAAGTTGGTAAATAAACAGCTTTACATTACGGAGAGTTTAACACTCAAAAACCAAGCTAATCTGCTTTATCAGGACTCTGTAGGTGTGGTTTGATCGGATTTTAATGACACTGGCCTGACCTGTCATCAGATTTTGATTAAAATGCAGCAAAGTCCTGATTGGTGGAAAAAAACTAGTTTATGTATATAATAATTCTATTTTTTTTTTCCCCATCAGGCTTTTTGTATGACTTTGTAATAGTTATTTAAAAAAAAAAAATACTTTTCTTGCTTAAACCTGTGCTAATGCACTGTTGTTTTCATGAAGTAGAAATGTTACCAGTCTTTTTTTTTTTTTTTTTTTCCCCTGGATGTTTGATTTGATGGCCTGTGTATTAATCACTTACATCAAAATAGGAGTGGGGGTTTTATTTATTTATTTTTAGTTTTCTAGCTTGTCATGGCTCAAAGATTGTTTGCTTCTTTTTACATTGCTGACATATCATGGGTCCATATGCTTAGGCAGAGGTTGTGATTGTCAGACTGACTGGAGTGTCAATGTTCTGTGTGTTGCTCATGTGGTTCTTCAGATGACGCTTGTTTCATCACTCCTACTTTGAGCAGCATAATGACTACAGGCCACTATGTTTAGTTTCAGAGGGAGGAAAAGGAATTCTTGCCAGTCAGTGTCAATGTGAAACTCTTAAAAACAATAACTCAACAGTGCCTTTTGTTTGTCAACCAAAAATAGGGAATAAATGGTGTTTAATCCCCTCCTGTTTCAGAAGTTTGATTTCTATTGACTCTGTAGTAAAGTAGATGAGTTGTTACCATCCAAGGCTCAAGAGGGTGACAGCATGATTGACATTGAAACAAATAAACCATTAGTCTCAATCGGTCCAGCTGACCTGTTCCCCGTGTTGCATAACAGATCTGTCCTCCACTTTACTGGCTTCCAGATACAGCGCGTTGAGGCTATTGAACAGCTCCATTAAGATTTAATGCTGCCATTCAGGATTCTACTTGACTCCATGAATGGAAGGATTGGTCTGTCCTCATTTTGGATGGCTCAATTTAAATTTTGTAGAAGTGACTGCAAGGGCAACATTTATGGTAATTCCCAGAGGAAAATTATCAGTGCCCTGCCACAGCAACTTAAGTTCTGCACATTTTCATATTTAGTGTCAAGTTTAAAACTTGAATTTGGTTAAGGTTGGGTTTTGGTTGTTTAGAAAGTCCTTATCATATAAAATCTATGGGAGATTAGATAATGCATATGACTGTGTAAACCCATACAGGCACAGGTAATGATTACTGGTTCACCGAAAATGTTGTGTCTGATCTGATGCCCTCACTAGCCCCTCACTAGTTGCTAAGTAAAATGACGTTGGAGATTTTGTCTGGATATTGTTTCACACTGGAGACGATTTGTTTCTCAATGCAGGCAAAGAGGGTTGAGGGACAATAGCTGTCAAACCTCCATTTAAGAAAAGACATTTCCTACTATATCATCCAAAACTTATTTTGGTAGGTATAAACTAAACTGCAACACCAGGAACAGGGAAATTGGATTTGTTCTCTATAAACAAAATCAAAAAAACTCAACAAAAGCTGTATGGTACAAATAAAAAATACTAGCAAGTCCTCCAAACAAAATGACCATATAGGCTGTTTGTCCCTACCCTCTTAGGGAACCCATATTTTCCTGAAATAGTGCCCCTATAGCAGCTGGCATACCGGACTTCCGTTGTCATGGTTACAATAATAAACACTCAGTTACATTTATGGAATGGTCACAGTCTGGTTAGGTTTAGGGAAAGATTGGGGTTTTGGGTTAAAATAAGTACTTCATAAAGGTTAGAAGACCTTCGTTGTCATGGTCACAATAATAAACACGCAGTTAAGGTTGTGGAACGGTCATGGTCAAAAGAAATAATAATGGCTATTGGTTCCAAACAGGGGAAACACAGCGGTCTCCTGTGTCAACAGGACAAAGTCCTGTGTTTTGATGACCACCCCGACCTCTCTATGCGGACTTTGACGCTCTTTATAAAAGTCACCTGACTTACTCCTTTGCGCCTATAATAATTACTACCACCGCAAGATGTCGCCTAACAATAAAACCTATCTATGGGTCATAATAAGCTGCTTGCACAGATGATCTCTAAAGTCTTTTTTTTTTTTTTTTTTTTTTTTAGGAGAGGACAGTCTCAAAATTACTCAGGGTCAGTCCAAATTAGTTACAAAATCAAAATTATGAAATACTAAGTCAAAGTTTTAGTTTTGGAAGGTCAGTGGTTTGATCCCCAGGTCCTCTAGTCCACATGTCAAAGTGTGTTTGGGTAAGATACTGAATGTGTGTGTGAATGGGTGAATGTGGCATGTAGTGTAAGGTGCTTTGGGTGGTTGATAAGACTAGTAAAGTACTATAAAAGTGTGGCCCATTTACCAGCAGTTACATCACAACTAAGTAAATCATCAGTTTGACTTAAACTGTGTCCGAGTTTAAGAAAAATTTTCTAAGTTTTGAGTAAGTAGTGTTTTCACATTGGAAAAGTGGCAAGATACAAGAAGATACAAGAGGAATACTTAAAACCGTCAGATGCATGTGTGTGTTGTAGATGGCCATTACTCTCCCACTATGCATTGTGTAAATTAAATGGAGAATATGTACAAAGCTGGGAAAATTGAAATACATGGTGGGTGGACAGCAGCACATGTCAGTTTCTTTCTGTGTACTGTGGAGTTGTCTTCTAATCAAAAGTTACGTTTAAAATTGCCAAATGCATAGTGCATCATTGACATCTAATGTATTATTACCTTCCTTTGCAAAGCTGATCTTTAACATAATTTAGTGATTTGTTTTCCTCCATGTTTGCTAACAGTCTTCTTTTTAACTGCCTATGTTAGTGAATTACTATACTTCTTTACATGTCACCTCCACCATGCTACAAATGAAACAGGGGACCACACAGAAACTAATTGTTCTGTAGCCCTACTAGTGGTCAGAAACAGGGCACCATTAGAGACATTTTGTTGTCTCTTTATGAAATTTAATTGGCAGTGACATTCTAAAGCAGAAATGGGCAAAATACAGCCCGAGGGCCGGAACCGGCTTCTGGACCATCTCAATACAGCCCACAATATCCTCACAATAAAATAAATGAAACAACAAAACTTAGTTGCATGTTATCATAAAGGCTTCTGAAACAGAGCAAGCCTTTCTCTTATGGTGAATTTTTGAAAGACTGTATGGTAGAGGCGGCTACCATACTGTGCCCTGACAACAAAGCTCAGTTTGAAGATAGCAGTCTGTCTCATTGAACAGTCACTGTGGAAGTAATTGAAGAGTTGCCAGCTGAATTGTCAAAAATGGCAGCTGACTTCAAATAATTTTCCATTGCACTGGATGAGAGCATGGAAATCAAAGATACTGCCCAGCTACCTGTTTTCATTTGTTGGATCAATGACAGTTTTAAAATAGTGGATGAATTTCTTGCCATGGAGTCAATGAGGGGGGCAACAAGGGGATTGGACCTCTAAAACAGGGTGTCAGGATTTTTGAAGCAAGAGAACCCGTCATTGACTAAATCGCTGAATGTGATGGATCTTCAAACCTAACCAGAAAGAACGTTGGGCTCCAGCAGAGGATACAGGATCAGGCAAGAGAGGACATCACCAACTCAGATTTGATCTTCCTACACTGCATTATTCACCAGGAATCCCTGTGTAAATCTGTGTTTGTTCTGTGTTGAAACTCGTGAACTTCATCCGGGCCCAAGCACTTAATGATTGCCAGTTCATCCAGCCACTGGCGGAAAGTGAGACAGAACACACAGACCTGCTGTACCACTCATATGTTCTCTGGCTGAGCCAGGGTAAGGTGTCTTGCCGTGTGTGGGAGTTGAGAGGAGAGATGGGGATATTTCTGGTGACTGTAGGTAAAGCTGATGAGTGGCATTTGAGGCGGATGTAATCGGCCATATGAGCAACTTCAATCTGAAGTTGCTGGGGAAGAATATGTTTGTGGACAGGCAATTCATACCTGTGAGCATTCAAAGCCAAGCTGACCCTGCATATTTCAACATCAGACATGACGCCAGACTTGGTCTTGTGAAGAGAGGTGTCCGTCTCAATTGTTCCCATTAGGTTAAATTACATGGGAAGGCAATGCTTTTCATGACACACGGTGTCGATCATAAATGTCAGTTTTAATTCCTTCTCATAGGTTAGTTACAGTTGCACAAGTAAAACAGAACAGAACATGAATTACTATATTCATGTATAAGACAATGTTTATTCATAAATAGTGAATATTAGAAGATTTGTGTCTAATCTTTTTTTTTCACGCAGTGCTGCAGGTCTGTACTAAAATGGTATTAAAGTTTGAGTTAGCTACACCATCCTCACACAGTTACACAAGTAATACCAGAACAGAAAATGACAGAGTAAAGTTAATGCATATATTCACGAATACGACCACATATTTTTTCAAAATCAGTTTCTGTTAATATTTCCTTCATTCATTGATTCAGGTATGTACTCTAATGGTAATTATGAAGTTTTGATAATTGTAAAAAGGGTGCCTTGAGTCAATGTTTATAACAAAATTCAATGTGATTCATCATTGCATCATATGTATATGTTGCACATCAGACAATTGGCTAGATGTAGGCTAATTTAAAAGATGATTCTTCATATAAGTGGGTTGTTTTATGTAAGTAATCTTTTCATTGTAACTTCAAAGTACACCAGATTGACACATAGAGCTGTAGAAAAGTTAACCTTTCGTAACAGAAAGTTCTTGTTTTTTGAAATGGGGACCCAGCCCTTCTGGGCAATATCCTATTGTAAAGCAATCTATCATGTCTACCAAATTCACATAGTTTAGAATTATACAGTACTATGTGTTTCATGTTTCAATTCAATTTTCCAATGTGTGGCCCTTCTCTTACTTTATGTAAGTCAGTATGGCCCTCTGGCCCTTTAGCATGATGAATGGGATGTAGTCTGATAAGGGACACAGTGTTAATATCTCATCATTTTCAATTACCGTGAGTTTTTTTTTTTTTTTTCATCAGGCATAACTTTTCATGTATTGATTTTCTTTTCTTGGTGGAAATACACTCAGGACCAGGAAGCCCACTTGGCCAAAATTATTTTTAAAAATAAATGATATGTTTGACATTTGAGAAACTACATATGTTTGATAGTTTCTCTTGTGCAGCTTCACACAAACAGATAAATTAAGACAATGGGTGATGACTTGACTGAATGATCTGTGATCTGTTGACAGCTGGCCTCTGTTCATGTTTCCATTTATTGTGTGGGCCATCACATACTGAACACAGCCCTACAGTGATGGGAGCCCTCGGTATTTAATGCTTTCCCCCTGGAACACCTGGCAACAGCCACGTGGCAACTGTGGCCCAGCAACCATGCCAAGAACTGAGTCACAATCAGCTGTGCACACCCAGTGGGGCCAGGGCCTCTGGGCTGCATAAACAGGAACCAGGGGCTTATAGGGCTTAGGGTGGGAGCCCCGAGGCAGAAAACACAAACGCATACACACTCACACAGGATCTCACTGAATGTCTATACCGTACATAAGTTAATGAATAGTTAATGAACAGATAGCAGATTTACAATACAGATAATTAAAGCTGCACCTGTCAATGTCTTTACATTAACAATGGATCAAATAACTATGTTATATGAAAAGTGGTCATTCATAGTGACACACCCACATACGGTTACCACCCTCATCTGCAATTCCCCTCAGGTCTAAAGAGCTTTATAGCATCTCTCAGCTCAATGTTTTCGTTTTACAGCCCTCAACTTTACTGTTTTGGTTTAGTCTTACTACTCTCACCAATCATTTTCCCAGGTGCAGCAGGCAGTTGTTTTCAGCAAAAAAGCTCCAGTAAAGACTCTGTATACTACCCGCCCAGCACCAAACAGCAGACAGAGATATCAGTTAGCTTATGAAGGAAGTCAAACATCTACCAGTAGAAAGAGCTAGATATTTTCCTCAGGAATAGTGCTAAAAGGAGAGTGAATATTGGACTTAAATCTGTAAGGTGGTCAGAATTATGACCCCAATGAGTCCACTGTATACTAATGTTGCTCAATGTCTGCTGGATTTAAAAACAAGCACCCTAGAAGCCAATCAAATATACAAATATATGATAGGTTAGAGAATAGAAAGAAGAGGGGGAAAAAAGGTTAGTAGTATCGTAATCTTGAATGAAGATTGTCACCACAATAGCATGTTAAGTGGGAAATGAAGTGTTGCTGCACCCTACAAATTTATCATTTCGACTCTGCAAGCTGAATTTAATTCTTCTCCAATTTTAAGAAGAAGAGTATATCTACAGTATCTAAATCTATAGAATTAATTGTGTCCAATTAAGCAGAATTAATCTTTTGGCTACAAGTAAAACAACCCTACAGTGTTTTTAGAAAGAGATTCACCTTCAGATTTGATACCAAGCAGTGCTCTAAGAGGGTTTGGTTTTACTGGTTTCCTAAAAACACTTGATAAAGCATTGAAGATGGAGGACTAGTAACCACAGAGCCACAGGCGAAACCAAAATGTATAGGCTAATGTTGCAGGTGACCAATATTTGTCAATGATCTCAAAACACCTTTATAAGGAGTGTCAGTGTTTACAAACTTGTTCTGCTGCCCACAAGATCAGTAAATTGTGTTTTTTTGTGTTTTCACTATTATACATCATGAAAACCCCTTAATCATTATTTAGACTATGATGACACTGTTCTTTCAGCAGATATGGCAAGGCATTATTACCAACACTTTGACTAAATGGTAGAGAAATTTTAAGAAGCATTACTCATTAAAAACTTTAATGACAGATATCAAAATAATCTGATCTGAAAACTTAAAATCAACTGCCTATCCAGTTTAAATGGATCAATTTTCATGAGGATATATGCCACAAATAATAAATAAATTTTAAGAAAAAAGTTCAGAAAAATGTTGTCACTTACAACTAGTGATATCTAGTCATCCAGGTATTTTTGTTAGTCCTTGCATTTAAGCCGAATCGAAAAAAGACTTTGGTAGGGAACACAAAGAGGCGGCTCTGAGGATGGTTTGTGGGAAGTCTCCAAAAAGCAGCGGTTAGAAAGGTCATTGCCTGAGAGGCTTAAGGAGTTTTTAGACACACCTGATTCCAAGCCAGTCTCCCAGCTATCTAACCCACTGCCTGTTTCCCAGCCTATTTCCCAGTTGGCTAGCATCGGGCCTGCTAGCCACCAGTCTGCATCCAAGATAGTTTTCAAATCCGCATCCCCATTGACTGCTCTGCAGTCTACATCCCAAACGACTGGTCTGCAGTCTGCATCCCTGTCAACTAGCTTTGGGCCTACTAGCCTCCAGCTAGCACCCCAGTTGGTTAGCCCCCAGCATGCTAGCCCCCAGCCAGCCTCCAAGTCGGCCAGTCGGCTAGTCGGCCAATCTGCAGTCTGCACCCAAGTTAGCTAGCATCCTGCCTGGTCCTGCTCCTGAGCCAGCTAGCCACCTTAATGTTCCTACACCCAAGTCAACCAGTCACCTTTTGGATCCTGACCCTGACGCCGGTCTCCAGAGCCCAGAGCCAGACTCCAGATAGATTCCGTCATCACCGTTGGCCTCCTGTTCTTTCTCCAGGGACATCTCACCTTCTCCGTCGGTCTTCAGTGAGATTCTGCCTTTGTCCCTGCCCTTCCCGACACCCTTTGGAGCAGTTCTAACTTTCCCCCTGCCTCCGCCATTCTGCCCAGCTTCCGGGCCATCCACCCGAACAGCCCCTGCTTCGTCCCTGTTCTGCCCATCTGCTTTTCCCAGAGAGCCCAGCTTCATTCTTACGTTTCTTTTCCACTCAGCCCCTGGAGGCAGCTCACATATTGAGGCATTATTTGTAGGAAGGTTTTAGAATAGTGACATTTCATTGTCCTTACCATAACACACTTCTGCTTCACACACAGTTGCTGTCTTGTAAGTAAAAATGGTGTTTTCAAATGTATGTGGTCAAATCTGTTACATCCCAGCTTCTGCCACATGTCTGACTCATGCTGTTCTCTTTATGCAGATAAAACAGTTCAGTAATCCCAAAGTGAATGTGGTACATGTATTTTGATATGCATTTTAATATTGTAGTTGGATAAGACTGAGCTCATTTTTAACTATTTATATACTCTTGGGCAATTTAATCTATAATGGTGTATCATTCTTTTACTATCTCATTGTGTGTTTTGTGTATAAAATTTTCATTTGTAAAGTAACTAGTGGCAAATGCTGTCAAATACTTTAAGTGTAGTGGGGAAAAGAGTACAAGATTTAACTCTGAAATGTAGTGGGGCAAAAGTATAAAGTAGCATGAAATGGAAATACTCAAGTAAAGTACTCAAGTAAAATACAAGTAACTCAAAACTACAGTACAGTACTTGAGTAAAACTTCTGCCGTTGCTAGGGGATAAATACGTGAAAAGCTTGTGGAGTAACTCAGCTAACTTGAAAAAAGGAAGCCCCCAAAATAATGATTTAGTACAAAGAAAAATATAACTAGATATTTGTGTTTAGGAGGAAAAAAACAAACCAAGAAACTTAAGCAATGCTAGTCTTTGAAGCTGTACGTAGGCATAGCGGTGCTTTGAGCTAAATGCTAAAGTCATCATATTACAATGGTCACAATGACAATGCTCATGCGCTGATGTTTAGCAGGTATAAAGTTGAACATGTTAAATATTTTAATGAAGCAAGTTAGCGTGCTAACATATGCTGATTAGCACTAAACACAACGTACAGCTGAGGCTGATGGGAATATCATTTGTTTTGTAAGTATTTGGTCATACACCAAAGTGTTGGATAAATTAAACATTTGACCTGATGGTGGCTCTACATGAAAAGTCAGGGGAACACAAAAGCCATTACAATTCATCCTGAGGGAGGCATGAATGACCCGCTCTACCACCTGAGCCACAGCTGCCACTGATTACATTCATTAACAAACACACACATACACACACATACTCCATACAAGAACACATACACACACACACACACACACAGACACTCACACTTCAATATTTATTACTTGTTTCTCAGAAAACACTGCGATAAAGATAGGAGAGAAAAGAGAAACGATATCTGTATTAAAACAAAAAAGACAAACTACCCTAATTGACAGAACTAGTAGGGGGGGCAAAGAAAGATTTTCTTTTCTTTATTTTAACTGTAATTCACTTAGGGAGCTGACTTAGCCATATGCTTACCACTGGATGCTGTTGAGTAACAGCCATTTACACAGTTTATCACTACAGATACACTGCAGCAACCAAATTCTCAGTGTCTTGCTGACTCAGAACTCTTGTCACTGCCCTCTTTCCAAAACTACAAACCTTAAGTCAACACATTAAAACACAAGAGAGGCCTAAGAGAATCCAAAGATTTAACAAACCCCACTCATATGATATTATGTGTAGCCGATTAGCTGTCAGATGATCTTGGTGACTTCTCCAAAATGCCCCACTGACCCTCTACACCAGGTCTGTCCTCATCATGTGGGAGGTCTGCAGAAAAAGTGGATGTATAGTGTTTGTATATTACATTAGTCTTCATTTCTTTAGAGTTTTATGAACAATCTAATGATAAAATATGATAAAATATATAACAGTTAAATAGTCAAATGGTCCATTTTTCTGTATTAAGTACTTTTACTCTTGATACTTTATGTGCACCTCAATAATAATACTTATGTGCTTAAGTAACAGTATTTTTACAGTGTGGTTTTACTATTTTTACTTAAGTAAAGAATCTGAATACTTCCTTTTCCACTCCTCCTCTCAAAAACTGTTAAGAAATATGCTTATGATAATTTTTACATTATGAGAGATGCTGTATTGTGTTATTGTGTCTTTTTCATTTCTGTATGTGCTTATATCATTTATACAGAGCACATTTTACTTTATCTTTTATAGGCCATTTAAGCCTAAAACAGATATAGGCCAAATTCAAATGATAATTTTTAATGCATATATTATTTACAGGTACATCTGAACTTTTCAGCGATTTTTTTTTTTTAATGGCAGTTTTTATAACTTTGCCTTCACTCAGACATTGTTCAGAAATGTCTGCAAGTCTCTAAGAGCAAACAGTCCTCTGCTTTTCTCAGAACTGTTATTTATTTACTTGACGCCAGACTTTTCTACTATGTATTTTATTAAAATGCAAATTGTTTACAAATGAATTGTACTGTACGTTTCATTAGCTTCAATACCAGGACTTGTCATTTCCTATCTGTAATGAATAAAATATTTTCTCTTCCAGAGGGTCTCAACAGCTGTAGAGTTTATGTAATCTTGGTGTGTCTGTCTCTCCTCCCCTATCCCTGTGGTGTGATTTCAAGGCTCTGCTCCTCACTGCCTGTACACCTCCTCTGTACTATGTACTATGTAGTGACATGATAAGATCTATCTTCCTATTGTTGCTTTGGGCTTTGTGTCACCTTTCCGTAGCGAGAAGCCATGCCCCTTTGAAGGCCCTTTACTGTTTGTGTGTGTTTGTGTGTGTGTGTGAGTGTGTGTTCAAGAGAGAGAGAGACACACAGAGCGAGACGGCTATCATTACCCTAACTCTATGCAGACTCTGGTCTCTCGGGCTGCATGAGGAGGCTCCGACACACTTAAAACTATGGACTAGAACCTGGTGAGAATGGACTTTCACATTTTCCCTTTTCATTATTCCTATTTATTTATCTTTTTCCATACCTGAAAGTTGCTACATTCCTTGAAGAACTGCTCGATCTTACTCAGACCCAGAGATTTTATTTAATTGCTCTGCTTTGTTATTTAACTGTAGTGTAGTTCCAGTCACTCATAATGCATGTTAAAATGGCAAAATGATTAGAGCACAGTGATGAGAAACCATTTCTTTTGTACAAAACTAGAACCTATCAGTTAGTTTTGGATTTAGGATGCGCAAGTGTCCTACGTGATCTTTGTCTTGCAAATTATCCCACTCATGGAGGCTATTTCTGTTGTGGTAGTGACAATGCTGTACTTCTTCCTGCGAGGCTCTGCAGGAGAAAAGGAGCTACTTGTGAGTCTGTACGACCCTATGGCCAAATATTCACTTCACCGTATAGACAAACTGGTAGGTTGCATACAAAACTCATGCACTTAGCAAAGATTTAGATGTCCACTGTGCTCTCTGTATGCTTTATTTACTTCATTAATGTGGTCACACTCACATTTAAAACTGATAACAACTTAATTTCATTTTACACAATATTTAACTGCTGTCTTATGAATGCAACACAGAGAGGAACAATAACTGGCTGCGGAAAATGCGATTTGCCCTCACATTCATACTCTAGTTTGTTTCCAGTTTGTGTTTGCAACTAATAACTGGAAAAGTTTCACTCCCACATGGCATTGATAAAGCCAATACTCTCTAAGTGTACACACTAATTAAAATTATATAAATTATTTCTTAAAAGGGAATTTACACCATTTTTACAGGTCAAAGTCTATTTATAGGTCTTGGGGTATACTATGCATATGTCAGAAAAGTCGTATAAAACCATTTGTGGCTCCAGAGGGCGCTGCAGGAAGTCTGATAATATGCCTCAAGTGATGTCACTTGACTCATTGTCATTTGGGACCACAAGTTTGGAAAATGAAATCTTTGGGTGTGGAATTAGAAAGTGAGCTTACCAGATATCTGTAACCTGCTCCTAATCTCTTCTTGAGGTTAGAGGCTCAAGGCTACTACCATAACACACCTGAATCCCTTATTGAACAGTCAGACAAGTTGTGTTGTGGGTCATGTAGGTTTTGACAGGGAAGAAGAAAGTGGAGAATAAAAAAGCATATATCTCTGGCTCTGCTGCATCAATTTTGATCATTATAGTTTTAAACTATCCACCGTGACTGACGATGTTATAGGATTGCAATGCTTAAAGCGGGGAGTACTCTTTTCAGAAAACACACTTCATTTTGTTACTGATTTACAAACTAACAACAAGCAAGAAATACTAATCACCCATCTACCACGTAACTGTTCTGAAGCTATTATTTGGAAATTCTGAATGTTTTATAGCCTTTCTGAAAGAAAAAAATCCAAATCTCTCTCTCTAGAAAAAATTACAGTTAATCTGGAAAAAAAATAGTACCTATAAAAACTGTTGCCGATGAGGAAAGAAATATTTTCTTGTAATTAAGCCAAAATTACCCTTTAAAAAACATAAAGACAGTAAGTGCAAACTTGCAAGAATGGTACTGTATGTGCTATTTAACTTGTGTGTTTGTCCTTTGTACAGGAAATCAGTCATGACACGAAAACATTTCTGTTTGGCATTCCATCTGGAGCTCATATCCTAGGACTACCAGGAGGTACTAGAGCACTCCTCTCTTCTCTTAATTTTTTTCTTTATTTTCTTGTCTCTTCTTCTTGTCTCTTGTTTTGTTTGTTATGTTCTCTCTTATTTTGTTAGATAAAATTCTTTGTATCTAGAAGGATTTTCAGCCAGTCCTTTAGGACTTTCCGAAGTATCTCTGTGAAAAGTGACCATCTGTACACTTACAGTATATCAAAACAGCAGTTGTACAGTATAACTTAGTTCTTCTTATGAAGCTCTGACACCTCTGGCCTTTCACCTACTGACTGTTTGTCTTTCTGGAACTTTATTTCAAAGTATCTTGGAATGTGGCAATAAATGAGAATACAAAATCCGTTTTTTAGCTGTCTGTTCTTCTTCTGAGTGTGCGACTCTGTTACAGTAACTGAACTGCAACACATAAAAGGATTGGGGACATTTAGGGACAATGTATTAGGTTAGGAACATTAAAAAGTCAAAAACTGCAGTAAAACATACGTACTTCAAAAGAACACTGTGGAGTTAAAAGAGTTCAAATACAGCTTACTGCCATCACAACACAGTTCTCATATTTCTCCTGTACTTTTTCCCCCATGAACATTTTCCCCAGGTCAGCATGTGTACCTGTCAGCCAAGGTGAACAGCAGTCTGGTGGTCAGAGCCTACACTCCAGTCTCCAATGATGAGGACCAGGGATATGTTGACCTTGTGGTAAAGGTAATTAACATTACTGATAGGACACAAAACTATTGGTGAGTTAGCAAAAAACTATTGGTAAGACATTATTTTAATATCTTGTAGAGCTGATATTTTAGAAATCACCAAGACTGTTATGTTCTTTTTGTAACTTTTTCCAGGTGTACTGTCATCCTTCTTTTCCAGAGGGAGGTGAGATGTCTCAGTACCTGGACAACATGGCTACTGGAGGTGCCATTGACTTCAGAGGAGCCAAATGGACTGCTGATGTATAAGGGAAATGGTATGGTTTGTGAAAAGAAAAAAGAAAAGAAAGAACAGTAAATGCACTCTATGTATTTGTATACAGTACATTTATGTAGATTTGCACTTCATGCATTTGCACTGTATTTACTTTCTGTCACCAGAATATTTCACTGTGGTACAACATAAAGTTAGGTGTGAAAGTATTTGGACAGTGACACAGTTTTCATAATTTTGCCTCTGTACACCACTACAATGAATTGGAAGTAAAGCCATCAAGATTTAATTGAAGTGTAGACTTTCAGCTTTATTTCGAAAGGTTAAACAAAAATATTGCATCAACCGTTCAGAAATTACAGAATATTTATATATAGTCCCTCAATTTCAGAGGCTCAAAAGTAATTGAATAATTGACTGACAGTCAGTGTAATGGCCAGGTGTGCCCTGTTCCCTCATTATTTAATAACAATTTAAGCAGCTAAAAGGTCTGGAGATGATTCCAAGTGTTGAATTTGCTTTTGGTGCTTTTCATGGGAACTCTCAATATGCAGTCCAAAGAGGTGCTGATGCAAATGAAGGAGGCCATCATTAGGCTGAAAAAAAAACCCCAAAATCTATTAGACAGATAGGTACTTTAGGAGTGGACAAAACAACAATTTGGTACATTCTTAAAGAGTAGGAATGCACTGGCAAGCTCAGCAACACCAAAAGGCCTGGAAGGCCACAGAAACAACTAAAGTGGATGATCACAAGATCTTTCCTAGGTGAGGAAAACTCTTCACAACATCTAGCCAGGTCAAGAACACTCTGGAGGAGGTAGTTATCACTGTCAAAGTCTACAATCAAGAGCTGCCTTCATGAATTTAAATACAGAGGGTTTACAGCAAGGTGCAAACCACTGGTAACACAAAGGCCAGATTACACTTTGTCAGAAAACATCTAAAAAAGCCTGCCCAGTTCAGGAACGAGATTCTTAAACCAAGATTAAAGATTAAACCAAGATTAACTCGAACAGAATGATGGGAAGAGAAGAGTATGGAGAAGTAAAGGAACGGCTCATGATCCAAAGCATACTTCATCATCTGTCAAACATGATGGAGAAAATGTAATGGCATGGGCATGTTTTCACTTACTAAAGACAAAACTGAGGGCAGAAAGACCCCCAAACAAACAGCAACTGAAGGCAGCTGCAGTACAGGCCTGACAAAGCATCTCAAGGGAGGAAACTCAGCATTTGGTGATGTCCGTGGGTTTCAGACTTAAGGCAGTCATTGACTGCAAAGGATTTTCATCCAAGTAATAAAAATAATCCTTATATTTATAATTATGTTAGTTTCAATCTTCAATTGAACAAAATATATAAATACAATTGTTGCCAGTATAGTTCCGCTTGTTTCCAGATTTTCTTTTCAATCTGTGTCAGGACAGAACTTGGACCAGTATCAAGAATAGCATCAAGCTAGCTGCACCAGCATCAAGAAATTTGCACTTGAAGGACATTTCTCAAAACACAAGGATTTGTATGGGATATAGGTGAAGCAATCTCATCCTATTGAGAGATTGTTTTTGAATTGCTGAATTGTTAAAAAAAACATTGCAGTCTAATTCTCTTAAGGTGTCACAGTTCAGTTCAGATCTGTGTAAATGTCCATGTTTATAACTGCTTCACCTTTACTGAGCAAAGTATGTGACCGAACTTGTAAATTTGTCTTCTGAGATATAATTACACAAAGCGGATCCTTATATTTGCTACATGATACATGATTACAAAATATCATCTTAACCATTCTCAAATTTAATTTCTAGCTTTGTAGTTTCAAACTGTCTAATTAACTCGTTGAAATCATTTCAAAAATTATACAGTGAGACATGCTTACTTCTCATAATGTGTGATCTGGTGAAAATATTTTCCATGACTAATTTTGTCATGTTGCCATACAGGATATATATGTGATTATTAGTGCAGTGCGAGGCTGTACGAAGCTGAATCAATCTTAAAGCCCAGTTCTCTCCTCTCACTGTTGAATATTCAAAGGGAGAAACAAAACAAAGACTCCTAATCTGGAGGAAAATCCTTGCAAGCTGAGAAGGGAGATAGCTCCAACAAGGTGTTACAGTGTTTTAGCAAAAAGTCTTGTCTTCATTTGCATAATCCTGAAAGTGATCAGAAATTAATAAACATAATAATGTTGCATAATCTCTGTTGTGAAGGCCTTGAACAGCACTTGCATTCTTTCTTGCTGCATCTTCATTATTTTCACACAGAAAAGAAACACATCAGCCCTTGATCATTATTCAATTGAAGAGGGGTACTTGCTCTTCATTACCGTTGTCATTATTTGGTTGCCTTGGACGGAGCGATGACAATCTGTGGATGAAAGCACAAATTGAACAAATCTCTTCGTGTTTCTTGTTATTAATGGCTTCAATGATACTAGCAGATGGAATCTTCATCTTCCCTGGAGATTAAAAATTAAGCAGATAATGCCATTACAGATAGTCTTGACTCTTTGAATGTCCTATCTACTATTGCTGAGAAGAAGAGAGCAGCTTTTGCTTCTGCTCATCTTTCACCAATGAGCTTCCCTCTGCTGTGACAGGGGGCATATATCCTAGACAGATTTCTCTGGTGAATAAACCATAAATGTAGCAGTTTTACCCTTTCCACTTTTACCCATTTTCACATTTCTGGATGTAAATATGGCAGACAGCTGTGTCAGAGAAGTGAGCTTATTAGGAGCAAATTGTTGAAAATCAGTTTCTCTGATTTAACTGTCTCTTTTGTGTTGTCCACGAGACTGGAGCTACAGTTCAGCATTTTGTCCTATGACATGTTCAAGGACCACCTCCCTGCTCCATCCACCAATTTCCTTATTATCCTGTGCAGTCCTCCACCAATGATACAGGATGCCTGTCTGCCAAATCTGGACAAGCTGGGACATAAAACAGAAAACACCTTTTCTTACTAGTGTTCCGATTCATCACAAATCCACAAATCACTGTATGAGTACTGTTGACTGTAAACTACAATCCAAAATTACAAAGAAGTGTACTATGTATGTCTGGTGCTGATAACACTGCTTTTGTCATTTAAGTTTTAAGAACAGCCAATTGCCATCAAAATTATCCAGTAACATTGCTATGAAAATTCCTAGGGATTTGGGTGTACTTTTATTTTATGTATCAAACTGCCTATTGTATTACCTTTTTAAAAAGGCAACATTCACTTTTAAAATCAAACTGATTTTGAGGCCAAATATATTTTTTATAAAATAAAAAAGTGAAGATGTAAAAAGAAAACAAAATTTAATACATACAGTACGTTTAGCCTAAATCAAATGTATTGTAGTTCTACAGCTGGTGTGTTTTCTGTGATTTTACCTCTCCAAAATCCATTCTATAACCTATGGGCCACCCAAATAGAACGGCACATAAAATGAACAGTATAAATATCCGGCAACAGCAATGTACTACGATACTAGGCCAAGATTTCAAAACGTAAACGTAATATGTAATGTATACTTATAATTATAATACACTAACTAATTAATCTTGCTGTCCTTGCTAAATTGTCATAAGACCAATAACGCCAAAGGAAAACCACACCTCTTTAAACGAGCTAAACATGAGACTTTTATGGAACGCTACTTAATTTTTCTTTTGCTTTTTTAGTTGTAGTATTTTGTCAGGTAGGGTTTTTCCACAACAAATGATTAAGTAGAACTTAAATGATTGTTTTTTGTCGACGCTGTACACAATTTAATGTGGGTGGTGGGGCGTTCAAAATACGCAACCAACATTTCCTACATCCCAACAAGGTATCACCGGATAATGGGCGTGTTTCTCTTCACCAACATGTCGGCGTAGAAGCTTCTATAAAAACTTTACAGTCAATATTTAGTAAGTTGTGACGTAAAGCAATTAGCATTTGGATGAATATGGTGTGTGAGCGTAGCGCAGACTTAGTCAAGCCTTTTCAGATTGGTTTACTTTGTAAGTTTATAATTTTAGTAGTATTTATTAGCATAAACGTCGCGGCTTCTGAATGTGAAAGAATCAGTCCAGAGAAATGTCTCATCTGGGGTCTAGGGCTGAAACCCGAGACGGTTTTACCAGTCCGCTACTTCTTTATTCAGGCGGTCAGTTCAGAGGGAGTAAACCTGACTTTGTCTCCAGGTAAATTAATACATAGTATCTGGTCAAAATGTCATTATGTTAAGCATAGCATCACCAAAGGCTAGTAGAGCAGCTTCTGGCCAAAACAGCTAACTAAATTCCTATTGCATCATTTTTACGGTGACTGATTTGGAAACATGCTTCTGATATTATCAAATATTATCAACAGACGTTGCTACATTTAACAGTAGTTTGTTCCTGTTATCATCGACAAGAACATGTCAAAATAGTACAATAACCCTAACTCACTTACGTGTATCAGGGATAAGTGCCTTGTACAAAATTTAATGGAAGGGGTTGCGATTCAATAAGCCCTGCAGCAAGATGAAAATAAGTCATAGGTGTCACTGAAACGCTCTTTGCGTATGCTGTTTAGGTAAAGACACATTTAAAGTGCAGATAACCTCCCTGGACAAGAAAGAGCACATCCGTATCCACGTCCCTCCACCTCTGGACAGAGGAGATGGGTCCTTCCTGGTGAGATACCGGCTCTACGGCACAGCGCAGAGGGGTCTGAAGATTGAAGTTCTCCACCAAGATGCTGCTATTGCCAAGTCACCCTACATCATGCAAGGTCTGTTTTGTGTCATGCATTAAGAAACACAGTCACAAGTTCACTTGATAAGTTAATTTTATTTACATTGGCAAAAAAATTAAGGGCCCCCTTTGGAATTATCTGAATTGATATATAAATATATCTTAAAATATGGTCAGATCTTCATCTAAGTTACAGTAATCAACAAACAAAAATCTATTTTAACTAATAACACATAAATCATTGCGTTGTTCTTGTCCGTATAGAATACATCGTTCAAAAATTCTAAGCATAGGTTGGAATATAATACAGTAATAGCAATTCTGATGCTCTCGGACAGCTCTCTTTTCGTCGCCATTGTGGAAAAGAAACTGGAAACAATCAGCCCCTTTTTATGCAGTCAAACCATCAGTCATTGGTTAATTCAGGTCATGTGAACAGAGAAAATTAAGCACAGGTGAGTCTTACTTGTTTTTTATTTTGTTTGAAGAACTAATTTAAATGAATCAAAAAGGTGTCTATAATTGTGTCAGGTGTACATTTAATGACGTTTTTTTTTTTATTTCACCCTATGAAAGCAGTGTTATTCTGATTATGCAAAATTGGTTAATTTGCATTTATTTCAGAAGACATTCTAAATTCTGTACTTAAAATTCAGGGATGCTGATAATTTCAACCAGGACTATAACATTTAATTGTACACAAGTCTCATAAGAGGAGTTTAACACCAGCTTATACATATATATCTCCAAAATGCACTGTTAAGTTTGAGGATGCCAATAAGAAGTCATGCAGAATAGATGGAACAAATGTCACCAATTTTTGGCCGGTGACTACAGTTGAAGCAGAGCTCCTTCATCTAACTTTGAGTATTATTCTTAATGCTCAGGTCCGGTCTATCATGAGTACTGTAACTGTCCTGAGCCCGATGCCTCCGTATGGCAGCGTGTCATGCAGTGTCCTGCTGAAGAGCCTCAGATTCTGGCAGACTTTAAACCCTTTCCCACAGTTGACCTGCAGCGCCTCAGACAGGAAGTTCCTCGCAGATTCTCTAACAGAGGAGGTCTCATTCACTACGCCATCATCAACAACCAGCTTTATCGCCACACTCTGGGAAAATACACCGACTTCAAGATGTTCTCTGATGAAATGCTGCTCTCTCTAACAAGGAAGGTAAGATTGTGTCTCTGCTGTAGGGATTTTAAATGACCATACCAGTGTTTGTTTATGTTTTGCCCCACTTACTACATGAGGTAAAATATATTAATAGTACTTGTAAGAGACTGCACATGGCATAGTGTGATTGCTGATTTCAGTCTCCTGAACTTTTAACTTTCTTTAGATGAGGGTGCCTGATGTGGAGTTCTACATCAATGTTGGTGACTGGCCATTGGAGACAAGGAGGTCGAATGCTGTTCCAGTCTTGTCGTGGTGTGGCTCTACAGACACCCAGGACATTGTCCTTCCTACATATGAGGTCACACACTCCACCCTGGAGACCATGAGAGGCGTCACCAATGACCTGCTCTCTGTCCAGGGAAATACAGGTATCACCCACACACAAACACACACTCTCTCTCTGTTGAGACATTGTGTGACCCAGTGTAGCAGTAATATCAAATTTCGTAAAAATTTGTCACTGGATTTTACAGTATATCAATCTGTTTAAGATACTTGTCAATTTATATATTATACAATTATATTATACAATCAGTCAGAATTTCACAGAAAATGTTGTGCTGTGATTGCAGCTGTGAACATCATAATTAATTTTGAGCTTCTTGAATAAAGTAAACATGGTGCAACATTTTGTATTGATTTGTTAACAGCTTTTAATACTGTGAACCACCATTTTAAGAAAAAATGCTTTTTGATATTAAACAAACTTAAATCTGTTAGAACTGGTTTTATGACTACCTATAGCCCCTTTTCAACCAAGTTGTACCAGGAACTAAAGAGCCCCAGGACCTTGACCCAGAAAACCGGGAACTCAGTGTAAATTTGGATATAATTTAATTTGTCTTCCTTCTCACATTTTAACTATACATGAGGGGGGCACCACAGTGTTCAGTTCTGGGCCCATTAAAATGAAAAAATGAAAAAATGATCACGGTGAGAATCGTTTAAATTTGTGATCTGCTACACTTTTGGGTTTTTAGTGGGTTTGTGAATTTAAAGTAATTTTAAATCCCACGAAATCAAAAGTGAGCTCCTTTTTCCACATCCAACACTGCCAAAACCTACCTGCTACAGTAACATTTGGTTAAACCTCTGTTTGGGCTTCTCCTTTTAGTACTGTGGCTCCATGTTGGATGAGTATGTCTTTTTATGATCATGTTTCTGAAAAAGAAGCTAAAGCTTATACTACAAATTAGTTTATTTTTGAAGCTAGAGAAAGATTAGAATTGGCCACTTTCTCATTTATATTAACATAGTGTCCAAAATTGTATAGCTGACAGTCGTGCTTACACCCAGTGCTCTATTTTGAAGGAGAAAGTGTGATGACCTTGCTTAACAATTCAGTGACAAATCCACTGTTAGTCCTAAATTTTTGTGTGTATCCTTAAGTAGTTTCATCATATCTTTCTTCAAATTTACTTACATCTCAAATGTCAAACTAAAGCCTCAGCCTGTTGTTTTCAGGACTCCATGCTTTTGTCTATACCTTAGGTATGTACGCAGCTTGATAAAGTCTTGGGTTAAAGGGAAGTACATTTTAAAAATGTATAGTACCAGTTTTTTGTTGAGACATGCCGTGTTTTAAATGTGTTTTAAGTTGCCTTTTATGATTGCATATTGAATTAGACAAGGATTATTGAAATTGTAATATAAAGAGGCTATTTTAATAAATAAAAGTCAAATTAATAAGTCGATAACATTCTTAGATGATCTGCTTAGTATATAGAAAATTTAAGATGTATACAGTTAGACATGCATCTCTCTCTGATATTCCCACAGCTTTATATGCAGTAATCACTTGTGTATGTGGAGTTTAGCATTTGACTGTTTTTGCCTTATCAGACTATTGTGAGAAAAAACTGGCAACAGATAAATTTGAATTAACTAATGAGTGAATTGATGTGTAGCCGCCCTTACCCCAGGCTTAACGTGTCCTTATAGTACAAGTTAAACCGTGACAAATAATATGTAACGTCTATGACAGTACATAACAGTTATTTGATTGAAATTGTTATTCTCTTACAGACAGTTTCGTGCCTTTAAATCTACATTCCTTTACACTCCTTTGGGTGAAGGGCAAACTAGTGTTATTTTAATATTCCATTTTACATATCTAAGTTTCTAAAATCTAAGTTTTTTTCCATTCTGTCACTTACAGCTCTTTGTGCCTCAGATTTTCTGCGTTTTGCAATATTCAGATAACCTTTTTTCTAGGGCCTCCATGGGCTAACAAAACAGAGAGGGCATTTTTCCGTGGCCGGGACAGTCGAGCGGAACGTCTTCAGCTGGTCTCTCTGTCCATGAAAAATCCTGAGCTACTGGACGCAGGCATCACAGGATGGTACTTCTTCAGAGATAGGGAGAAACATGTAGGCAAAGCACCACTTGTTGGATTCTTTGACTTCTTTAAGGTGGGGAAAATGTATAATCAAATAAATATTTTAATCTTATAAAATTCATTTTCATCTAATAACTGCAACTTTCTACTTGAGGGAGGTGCTTATTGCTTTTTTAAATTTCATTTTATGTTGTATTTTTGCTGCTTTCCCCTGTTTTGGATGTGGTTTCTCCTTTATGGTCACAAGTAGCCTGTCTGTGATAAACAAAATTAAATAATATATAAACTTTTTTTATACTACAACCGGTTTTACTTTTTCCTCTCTTTTAGTATAAGTACCAGGTGAACGTGGATGGAACAGTGGCAGCGTATCGTTTTCCTTATCTGATGCTCGGGAACAGTCTGGTTCTTAAGCAGGACTCACAGTATTATGAGCATTTCTACAGCTATTTAAAGGCAGACACTCACTACATTCCTGTGAAGAGAAACCTTTCAGACCTTTTGGAGAAAATCAAATGGGCCAAAGAGAATGACGCTGAAGCACAAGACACAGCCAGAATGGGTCAGGCAGTGGCTAGAGAGCTACTGCAGCCCAGCAGACTGTATTGTTACTACTACAGAGTGCTGCACATGTACTCAGAGCGACAGACAGGACAGCCCACACGACATTCAGACATGGAGCTGGTGCCTCAGCTAGACAACCACACTGCTGCGTGCACATGTGAGCGTAAAAGCCACAAAGAAGAAACCAACATGAAAGATGAATTATGATGGAATCTGTCTTTAGTCTTTAATTATTGTCATTTTTTCTCCTAATCGTTCCTGAAAAAGAGTTAAAATTATTTAATGTTCCTGATGCTAACAATAAAATGGGAATTTCACAGTTAAATTTAAACATTACAGTTAGTTGCTTTAACTTTGAACAGTAAAGGAAGTTGTAGGACATTTACAAAAAAAAAAATTGTCCTCAGCTTTTCGAGATGAAGCAGCAGTACAAAATTATAATGCCACTCTTTTTTTGTGTTGTAGTGTTGTTTTGTACCTTCTGTAAAGCTCTGGTTAGTAATTCGAGAAAGTGAAGATATAATTACAGTTTTGTAAATGTGCCTTTGCATTGGATTTTTGTATACAGTATTATCCTGAAATAAATATGTCTTTAAATAAATCTTATACAGTACTGTACATCTTGTTGAGATATTTCAGTATGCACCAAAGTGGCAGATCAACTGACATACCAGTTTTGCCTGCCATCAAGCCATGGCTAAAAATGCTTTCTTTCTTACTCTGTGTCCCCAAAAAAATATATTTAATAATAACAATTTAAAAAAAAAAAAAAAAATTATTGTGAGGCACTCCCTAAATCGTGGTCTCCCAACTGGCATAATTTCTATAGTTTTCTACAGAATTTGTATTTTGACAAATTGCTCTTTGTTTATTTGGCAAAGTATCCTGTATGCAGCTGCTATTCTATCTCATAATGTTGTTAGCTTGATACACTGTTCTTTAAGGTTAACCTGCCATATCTTTCCCAAGTGCAGAACAATTTTCCCTTAAATTAAAAAAAAAAAGAATATTTGACAAATGTTGACAGAATATATTTTAATAGTGTACTTTTTTCCATTGCTGTATTATGGTAACGACATTCAAACTATATTATAGCAGACAAAAAACATTAAAAAGCTGATGTTTTCTGCCATTAATATCTATTTGAAAATGTATTTTTCATATCATTGTGTTTCTGTGTAGTGTCTCTGTAAATGAAATTACACATCAGTCCCTTTCTTAAACATGTTTCATAGCTACTGCACCTAAAACTAAATGTACCACAAATTCAATCCTTATAAAATGTTAAATCAGCCTTCATTTTAAGACACTGCAATTTACGATGCAAATTTAAAGAACACAAGAAAATCCCCTCAAGAACAGTTGTTCCAAGTAGAACTACTGTCGGGCTAATCAAGCCCTCTTCTAAACACCAAAATAGTTCATGCAAAAACATTTAGCTCTAACCTCTGATGCAAAACATCTCTGTAAAGAAAGCGCTGATTCACTTCAGATTTCTATGTTTTCCAAACACAGCAACTGGTTACAAAAACATGGATTCTTTTGCAACTGTGTAAAGTCATTTTATGGTTATTCCTGTCTTTTTTGGAACTTTAAAGAAAATATTCCAATTTTCCTAGTTAGCTCTTTTTTCTATGTCGAGAACATACAACAGTTATCTGTTGTTTGACTGAAATGCAGGTAATCCAACAACCAAACTTTTATTTTCATAACTTTAATTAATTAATTTTATTGGTATTCATTTTACTGGTAGATGGGATGATAATCAACTGATAAAACATTAAATTTTGGTTCTGCACTCACATTCAATCTTTTAACATTTACTGATTTTAGTTTACAGCACAGTGGTGTGTACAGTTCTTTTTCACTTTGAAGAAGATAAAATTTTGCTGTAAATCACATCTAACAGAGCTTTTTCATATTTTGACTTGTCCAAGCAGGAAAAACAATGGTTTAACCAATAACATCAATTATGCCTCTGCTCTGTTTAGGTTTAGCAGTAAGTCATACCAGTAAGACAGAATTTACAACATAAGGACCTTGAAGTAAAGAATGTCAATGGAACATTGAACATTGTTATTAGTTACACCTGTGTGTGACAAATCACCTTTTTCACTGTAGACATTTTGACACTAGGAGAATAATAAAATTAGCTGAATTAATTTAGCTGCTTCAGATTCAAGGTACTTGTATTGTGCATGCTGGTTCACTGTCACACTGTAATGGTTTACTGGGACAATTGAATGAAACTTGGAATGGAGTTTTCATTAATGTTATTAGTTACACCTGTGTTAGATAAGTCAAAATGTCCACTGTGAGAATGGCCTTTTAAAAAAATTTGAATGATATGGACGAATTGACTTTAGATTAGGTTCTTTGGCCAAATATTTGTCGTGGGGTTTGGGTTTTTAAAGAATGATTGGGGTGGGTTTTTAAAGAATGATTCCACTTATTTTCAACTTTGGGAATAACTTTTCCTTGTCTTTGCCATCTTATACATAGTTCACAGTAAGAAATACACTGCTAAATACACACTGCAAAGTGTATCAAACAGGCAAATAAAGAAAACTGATTAAAACACGTTTACTTTAACACACATTCACACACTGCACTGGAATTCGCCTAGCTTTCCAGTTATAAACTAAAACTTAAGCACCATGTTATGTTATTTTAGAAAGTTATGTCAAAATGGCTCTCTAAACTTGCATGCAACTGCAGTATGTTTGTTCTTGTGTTTAAATTGTGTGTTTTAATGAGTTTCTGGATCAAGCTGTTAGAAAACAGGACTAAGTAAACAGCGGAAAGCTCTACAATTGAACTGACATAATTGTTAGATACACCAACAACAACTGGTATAGGTTTAAAATAACCAAAATTTTCTTTCAAAGGCCTCTTACTTTATCAAACTCAACATTTTAGTAAGATGGGACGTTGTTTATCAAGGGAAACATTAATAACATCCACACCTATAGCATATTAAAACTGTATTACTGTGGTCCTGTAACATGTTATTGGCCATCAATATTATGAGTACCTTTGGTTTAGCTAAATTTAATCATGAGAGTGAGAGGATCCCCCTCTTTCTTGGTGACAATAGCCTGCATCATTCCTGAAGGTGTATGGAGATAACTTGAACCTTTGAAGAAGTTCTCAATAAATGGTCTGTCAATCTTGTTGCACTTCCTAATGGCTACCTCAAAATTGTTGCTGAGGACACCGTAGATGTTCCCCTTGTCATTTTTCTTCCCGAAGAACAAGAAGAGGGCGTAGCAGTCTTTGCCGATGGAGGTGCAGAAGTCCACTAACCTTTCGCACATGGTCTTGTTGCTGGACTCCTTCTGGGCCATCTGGACGGACTCGGTGGAGGCCTCCGGGGGGATGCCGTTCTCCTCAGCATCCTCTTTCTCCAGCAGGTGTAGGACCTGCACGGCAATCTGGATCCGAGGGTTCTTGGTGGGCTTCTCCAGCACAGCCCAGACCCAGTCTGCCCCAAGGAGGATGCGCTGCTCGGGCGTCATGGCTGTGCAGTTGAAGGTGTCCGTCATGTTGAGGCAGACACTTTGGATGATGTAGGTCATCAGGAAGACCTGTGTGAAGACAAAAAACAACCATGAAACAGTTGGTTTATCATTAACCTCCAATTGGTAAATGATCAAAGTATATCATTGATCAATGTACCTACCTGAGTGAGCACCACAGGGCTCGGATGGAATTTGTCCTCTGGGTCCTCGAACACAAGGTACTCCTGGGTTCGCGACGATGCTGCAAAGATGCAGTCGTTGAATAGAAGTATGAAATCGTTGGGCTTTGTGACAGGGGGCCTCCTCAATGTTAAGAAGATGCTTGGTCGAGGGGACGTGTTCTGATTGAAGGAGGGCTGGTTGGAGGAGCCAAGCTTCAAAAAGGAGATAAAGTTGAACTTCTGGAAGGGGTTAGGAGTGGGTTTACTGATGGTCTGGCCCATGGTGGACTGACGATGAAGGGTGGGAGATCAGAGGGTCGTCTCCCTGATAAACTAGAAACAACATTTGTATGATTAGAAGAGAATAGACTGTCATCTGAAATTAACCTATCGTTGGTAAAAGTTGAGACTAGTCCACCAATGCAATGCACTAATACAGTACTAATAATATTGTTTGTAATATCTTTTAAAAGCTTTTACAAATACTCACCAGGATGGGTCTGGAAGTTTCTGCAGTTCCAAGTCCACTACCTGCCCGCTGCTCCTGTCCCCTGCCCTGCTGAGATACACAATGTGTCTGCTTGGGTGTTTGGTGCTGTGTGTGAGGCTCAGTCTCTGGTGTCCTGATGCGTACAGAACTTTCAGCAGAATAAAGAGTATTCTCTATCTCAGGTTTTGAGGTGGAGCTCTGCAGACAGTGTGAACGTGGGTGTGGTGTTTTTAACTTGTCAATTTTTAGATAAGTCAACAAAAGACTCATCTTACCAGTTAAATAGGAACAGCAGCTTTTAGACTAGGGTAGGCCTGAAGGGATTGGTTGGTAAACAAAATGCTTAACTGTCTCTTTTCAGACAGAGGCACAAATGAGGAAATGTAGGTTGGGTCAAGAGCTTTTAGTGGGGTGGGGTCAATGGTTAGGAGGGTCACATCTGACATTTATTGTTCTTGTCAAAATGTGTTAAAGGCTGTTAAAGCTCCTCTCATTCACAAATTTTATACACCATAACTAACCAGCATAGATGGAGTTTGACACTTTGTGCCGGGGGGCACAAACATTTTTTAACTGATGTAAGTCACGTCTATATGTAACGCGTATGGGCCTACATATAGTAACAGAAGACAATAGTGCCAAGCTTGCCATAAAGCCAAACAACACAATGCATCAAATCAGTTTCTGACCACTTTGTACATATTGCACACATACGATGGGGTCCAAAGGTCTGAGACCACTTTCCCATTTAAGTAAATGGGGAACATAAATGGGCAAGTGGTCTCAGACTTTTGGACCCCATTCAAGTGACCCCGTTCAAGTGAATGTGGAACTTGACGTAGGGCATTTGTCTTTCACACATGAGCACACACAACTGAAGTTAAACCATAAAGTTAAAGTCTGTTAAAAGTGAAATATCAATTTGTTTATAGTATACTGTTATGCTTTCATTTTCCATGTACCCTTTTAAAAAAATTAGTGTACAGATTAACTAAGTTTGTGTTAAATTGAGCCCTATGAAATATGAATACTCACTCATATGCAACTTATAGTGCACACGCACACAAATAGAAAAGATTCAGGGACAAAATTTTCAGCAACAGTGTTGTTACAGTAGACTTTTAATATATATATATATATATATATATTAGATAAGAAGTGTCCTACCTAGTGTAGAAGTAAACACAGTCTTTTGCATCCCATGTACACAGTTAGACATGTAAGTATTTGGACAGTGACAAAATTTTTGTAATTTTGCCTCTGTAAACCACCACAATGGTTTGAAACGAAGCCATGAAGATTTGATTAAAGTGTTCAGCTTTAATTTAAGGGGTTTAACAAAAGTATCTCATTAACCATTTAGGAATTACTGGCATTTTTCTACGTCATTTTCTGAAAATGATCAGAGGCTCCAAAGTAATTGGACAATTGACTGACAATCGTTTTCATGGCCAGGTGTGGCCTGTTCCCTCATTATTTCATGACAAATTAAGCAGATAAAAGGTCTGGAGTCGATTAAAAGTGTTGAATTTGCATTTGGTAGCTGTTCATGGAAACTCAACATGCGGTCCCAAGAGGTTGATGCAAGTGAAGGAGGCCATCATTAGGCTGAAAAAACAAAACAAACCTATCAGACAGATAGCAGAAACTTTAATTGTGGCAAAATCAACAATTTGGTATACTCTTAAACAAGAAGGTATGCACTGGTGAGCTCAGCGACACCTAAAAGCCCTGGAAGATCACAGAAAACAATGAAAATGGATGATCGCACAATTCTTTCCTTGGTAAAGAAAAACCCATCACCACATTTAGCCAGGTCAGGAACACTCTCGAGGAGGTAGGCATATCATTGTCATTGAGCTGCCTCCATGAATGTGAATGCAGAGGGTTTATCACATGGTGCAAACCCCTGGTAACACTCAAGAACAGAAAGGCAAGATTAGACTTAGACTGGAAACATCTAAAAAAAAGCCTGCCCAGTTCTGGAAATAGATTCTTTGGACAGATGAAACCAAGATAATCATGATGACTTGATGAGAAGAGAAGAGTATGGAGAAGGAACGTAATGGCTCATGATCCAAAGCATACCACATCATCATCATCTGTCAAACATGGTGGAGGCAGTGTTATGGCATGGTTGCAAATGGAACTGGGACAATGGTGTTTACTGATGATGTGATTGCTACTATACTATCTGCTCAGATTCAGCCAAATGCTGCAAAACTGATAGGACAGTGGTTCACAGTACAGATGGATAATGACAAGGGCTTCTCAAGGCAAAGAAATGGAATATTCTTCAATGGCCAAGTCAGTCACCAGACCTCAACCCTACTGAGCATGCTTTTCACTTACTGAAGACAAAACTGAGGGCAGAAAGACCGACAAACAAGCAGCAACAGGTCGGCTTCATTAAAGGCCTGGCAAAGAACCAGAAGGTAGGAAATTCAATTTGGTGATGTCCATTGGTTGCAGACTTAAGACAGTCGTTGACTGCAAAGGATTTTCATTCAAAGTAATAAAAATAATCCTTATATTTATAATTAATGTTAGTTTGTCCAATTACTTTTGAGCCTCTGAAAATGAGCAACTATGTATAAAAATGGCTGGAATTCCTAAACAGTTAATGCAGTATTTTTGTTTAACCCCCTGAATTAAAGCTGAAAGTCTACACACCAATCCCATGTTAATGCTTTCTTTTCAATTCCATTGTGGTGGTGTACGGAGGCAAAATTACAAAAATTGTGTCACTCTCAAAATACTTACGTATCTTAGATGCAAGTTCCCCTTGGACGGCATAACAGCAATGCTATGCATCTAAGATCGCATATCAGAACGTGCCATTTCACATAAAACCAAAAATAAAACCAAACATAATAGAATTCAGATTTATTTCTTACATTCATTCAATATATGGCATTACTATATATATATATATATATATATATATATATATATATACATTTTATTTATATATATACATTTTGTTTATTTATTTATATAGGGGGGCATTGCCAGCAAACTCAGTGTATGCTGACTGATTACCTTTGTTCTCATATTGTATGCACCAATTAGTTCTTGGCTGATAATCTCTAAACACAGTATTACAGTATTACTGTCTCTCAAACTGATCTGTAGACTGTCCATGGACTTCCAGCTGAAGAACTGTAATCATCCACTTTAAGTCCCCTCAACACAACTAGGGGGTAAATTTTCTGAGGAATTTTGTTCTGTCTCCAGTCTTCATAGGCCTACAATTATAACTAGACTAAGGGTCCAGGTTAGTGGTAGTGTTAGATTGTGAGGCTGCTCTGTAGGCACTTTGCCTAGAGCTAAATGCTAATTTTAGTATGCTAACAAGCTTATAATGAAATGTTTACATGCTAATGTTTGACAGGTGTAGTGTTTACCATATTTACCATCTTAGTTTAGTGTGTAAGCAAGCTAACATCTGCTAATTAGCACTAAAAACAGAGTCCAGCCAAGGCTGATGGGAATGTAATTGGTTTTGTAGGTATTAAAAGTTGACCTAATGATGTTGCTAGATGAAAAGTCAGAGGATCACCTAAGTTTAATATTAATGTCTGTGACAAATTTTATGGCAATCCATCCAATAGTTGTCGAGACATTTCAGTCTGAATAAATTTCAGCCCCATGGTGACGCTAGAGGAAAAATCAAGGGTTCCCCAAAGTCATTAGGATAACAAATGTGGTCGACCAACTGCCATTACCATCCATAGAGCCATGCCTTGCTCGAGGCTAAACTTGCACTAATTGAGTATATAGCCAAAACCTTTCTTTATAGCAATATCAATTCATTAAAATTATTTTATTCATTTCCACTTTCCGTCTTTCATAACTTATATAACTAATTTCAACAAAGTAACATGGTTAAGATATGTTTTTTTGTCCCTTTCAGTCCTTTCACATCATGTTTCCACTGAAAAGCATGTTCTAACAACAAGCAAACTTGTTTGTTTCAAAATATGATGCTTGTAATTTCTTTTACTGTCAAAATGGGAACATGAGCAAACTGACTCATAAAATTGCTGTTGTTTATGTGTCTGTTTCCCTGCCACTGACTGATTTAACTTTCCATCTGACTCTTCTTTGGTTGCTCTAATGAGATCTTCCAAAATGGCTGAGCCTTACGTTGTTATGAGCAGTTTTTTGTGCACTAAAAATTCCATACAAAGGAATTACACTTAGCATGTTTGCCATGAAACAAGGGATGGCTCATCTGACCCTGTTGTCCATTTTGAAATATCAGCACAGTACACAGTATGTAAAGTACACAGTGGTCAATATGATCATTAAAGGTTATATTGCATAGGGAAACAGGTAATGCAGTAAGAAATGCCCCATGGCTTATGAGTAACTGTTCAGTTCATCATTGTAGAAAACAAAAAATTTGACTTTTGACTGTTGTTTCAAGGTCCATTTGTAGTTACAGTGTGACTGCAGAATGACTGTAGGTGTTAATGAGGTATCAGTGGCTAGTAGATGTAACCAGCTGTGTTAGGCCGGGGCTTGAGGTACGGTACAGGTGTGAGATGGGCTGCTACAGGTGTCTCTGTGGTTGATTGACAGCATTAGAGAGCCAACAGCATCGGGTCATTGTCCTTCAAACTAGCGCCGTCTGAGACTGCCTCAGTTCCTTCTGTAGCTCCTCCCGGCTGAGCAGGTACTGAAAGCAAAGCAGCATGGGAGTGGTAATAGGTTAAAGAACTTAGGAGTTTTAGTTAACACATTTATTTTCAGTGTATGTTAGTTTGTGTCCTATTGCTTTATGTTACAGCTTTTCCAGCACAAGCAGAGCAACATTTTTAAGAGCCAACTTTGAAGATGCAATATTCCATTTTTGACAGAAATTTATGGGAAATGAAGTCTTGCTTTTGAGAAAAATGTCATTAGTTAATTTAATGTCATTAGAATAGTGTTACAAAAGGCTAGTTGTATGAGCAAATGGCTCATTTGTTATCGGAAATTGTACTAGTTATGTTCAAAAATGGTACACAGAACATATAGCGTCTTTCAGTATGTATAAGGAGAACTGATCCCAAGTCAGCAAAACTAGTTTCACTGCAGAGTAAGCATTTGTCACAGAACACATTGTTAGTTGTAACAGCATGAAAAGGTAGAACTATAAATGATAAAAAATTATGATAAAATTAACAATGTATCCTAGAAAGTTGGCTATGCAGAGAAGGAAATCAGTTAAGTTCATTTACTCAGGTACTCAACTTAATTACATACATTTCCATTTTATGTTACTTTAAACTTGTACTCCACTACTTTTCAGGGAGAAATATTTTACTTTTTTTTCCCACTACATTTGATATCTTTAGTTACGGGTTACTGGTAAATATGAAGCTACAGCCAGCAACCAGTTAGCCTAGCTTAGCAGTAAGATTTGAAACAGGAGTGAAACAACTAGCATGGCTCTGTCCAAAGGTAAGAAAATCCACCGCCAGCACCTCTGAAATCAACTTAATTTGTTGATGAAGAGTTATTCAGCCTTTACAGTTAATTGAATTAGTGTTTTTCCTTCCTTAAAGACTCTGTTTACACAAAGTACAAAACCGATTTCCCCTTAAAAGAAATAGTTAAACATTTTGAGAAAATGAGCTTGTTAATTTTCAAATAGTAGGCTTAGCTGAACACAGGATGAAACAGCTAGCCTGGCTCTGACAGAACAAAATCTGACTGCTATTTATTGGCTGAGCAGTGTGACTTTCAGTGTCCTGTGTTGATAAAGATAACCCACTGCTTTTAGCACATAGCCACCTGTAAAACCTCAACTTGTCATATAAAACTTTGGCTTTGTACTGACTAAACCAATGAGATAAAACATGTTAATTAGTGAGTGTAGAGGTGCCAGGAGGGAGATTTTTAACTTTGGACAGAGCCAAGCTAGCTGTTCACTTCTGTTTCCCTCCTTCTTAATGCTAAGCTAAGCTAACTGGCTGCTGGATAAATCTTGCCATAACGTGGTTAAAGGAGTATTGATCTTCTCATTGAACTTTTGGCAAAAAAGCAATTAAGCACATTTCCAAAATATCAAACTGTTTCTTGAAGTAAAAATTGGAATGAAGGCTTTTAACTTTTAACAGAGTATTTTTACATTGGGTTATTACAACATTCAATTAGGTAAGAGGTCTGAGTACTTTTTCTACCACTGTCTTGTCAGTGAACCATTATGCACAATTCAAGGTCTTAGAGCTGGCTAAACTATACAAATAGAGCCATTATTAATGTTATCAATTACACCTGTACTTTTCATGCTATGATATCTCAAAATGTCTTCTGTGAAAAGGGTCTGTTTTTTTTTATTATCGGTCAGTTTGATTAATATACGCTAGTGGCTTTTTTAGTATCATGGGAAGCATAAAAATTGTAATTATTTATTATTTATTTTTTTTAAATAAAAAGAAAAAACTCAAATTAATAAATGACTTAATCTTAACAGGTTCTTAGATTGAATATTTAACCTTGAAATGACTCTGCAAATAATAGTTAAATAAGGGTCATATTTTTGAGTGACATTTGTTGTAATTGTTTCCCTCTCAAGGCTCGCCTGGTTCAATGGAGATGGTGTTTAGGCTGTTATCAAGAAATGGTTTTACATGTTTGTTATCCAAAGCCTTAGAATTACCAAGCCAAGCCAATTACCAAGATGACTTCAGCATACAAAAAAGGAGCAAAAGAACCATCTGCCTGATAATAGCAAGTAATGAAGTACCAGTAATTTCTAATTTCCACACAGATCTGTGGTGTTTTAATGTTGTTTCTCCTCTAGATAAACTCCAGATTTTTCCGTCTGAGTGACTAAAACTTATGTTACAACCAATGAGGAGCATTTATTTGGTGAGGGAATCAGCTGCAGAGGTCATTAACCAGCACCTTATGTGTGTTGGTGCTTACTGTGAGGTGGTTGGTGCTTTCAGACAGAGCTTCTATTTGCATCATGGTACCCTCTGGGATCACCATCTGCAACACACATACACACGACATGCACAAGGTCTCATGAACCCATTACAAGTCATGATTATTGACATACTTGCAGTGAAACAATGATCCCTAAGCTTTAGCATATAGCAATTAATAAAACTTTGCATTCAGTCTACATACTTACTATACAATACTGACTGAATGCATGAGGATTGTACCTGCATGCTGAGCCATGCTCAAACATGCACTTCTCATGTCAGTTTTAACAGGGTTACCGTGGTGATGGTCAGCAGCCATCGAGACTCAGACTGCTCAGCTGAGGGGGAAAGTGGTGTCATAAGCAGCCACGAAAGCCATCATGATGGTGAGGATGATGATGATGATAAAAGCAGGTTAATGGTTGATGAACATTACTAAGGCATGCCATCAGCTGTTGCTCTGAATAGCAGTTCAGTGGAATTCTTTACATCCTTGTTATTTAAAGAAACTAAGAATGTACAAAGTCTACATCTCAGTCATCTCAGATCCTTCTGTAACTCGTCTGTTTTCTGCTTTTTGTATAAAAAAAGGCATCTGCTTTACACACATATGATTTTGTTTATTAAATGATTTGATAATTTTTTGAAATTTACATGACCACATGAAAGCTTTCTCTACTGAAGCAAGATTTTTTTTTACTATAAAAATATTATTACAGTCAAATATGAAAATTATAGTACAAAATCACCCACACAGGATTCAAACAAACATACTATTTTATAATTGGCTCTGCAATTACATAAATATGAAATAAAATCCCTCCATTATAGGATTATGCAAATGTTGCACAAGTTCATCTCAACCAACATGACAGCACTGTTTTTACTCGGAAAATCAAAGGTGCAAATTATGCGATAACTGACTCACACATATAAAATGATCTAAAGGTGGTGCACAAATGTTAGAACAATGGCTAAATACTGTACAACAAGAAATTTCTGTATATACTGTATGGATTACAGGAAGTGATGTCAAAGGAATAGTCCAGAGAGAGGCTTTGTTCTCTCCTGATGAGTTAAATCATGACACAGGTTTGAGGCTGAGGTCATTCATCATCTTAGTACACCCTTCATGATGAGCAGCTGTGTCTGTAAAACAGTCAGGCAGGTTTATCTGGGTGTCTCTCTCTGAATCTCTTCAGGAGTAAGGCACAGGGGCGGGCTGATGCGTGGAGTTTAAAGGAGCGGGGAGTGGATGGGCTGAGGTATTATGGGCCACAAGCAAAGATATCAGAGTTTTAGTAGTGGTAACTGATTTGACTGATTGACAGCATGACAACACAGTCGTTCATAGTGTCGACACATTATCGCCATGGTGTTGTCACAGCTGTTGTCATGGAGAGGGGTCGGCTCTGCTGTCGTTGAGCCCCACCTGGTCCCTAGAGCAGTTGAGCTCTCTGTCCAGGATGGGGCTCAGGGCTCTGAAGGTGGTGTAGGGATGTATCTGTACCCCATTCACCACTGAATGTCCTGACTGAGGGAAGGACGACTCAATAGGACAGATGTAGTCTGTGGATTCATCCAGTCGTCTTCTCCTGAGGTGAGTCAAGTTAGAGAAGCCCAACTTCTTTGGCTGCAGTGAAATAAGAGAAAGATAAAGGATTTGACTTTCACACTGTCTTTTGACCTCCTCTGCACCTGGTCCTAACAATCTGAATCACAGGTAGCTGAACTATAATTAAATAATGTAAATGTAAAGAATAAAGGTGTTTGTGAGAAATGAACATCTGGATATATGTCAAGGTATCAATATTTTGTAATGTATAGCAACAACACTAAAAGCAAACATACAAACAAATTGTAAGTTGTGACATTAACATTAGTAAATGCTGGAACGGATGATGTTTACTGTAAAATTAAAAATATTCAATCTGCAAGGACAAAAAAAGAGTTAAAGCTGCACAAATAACTGATCAATATTTTAACATTAACAATAGATCAAATGATTATGTGTATTGTGAAAAGAGTTCCTCACAGTGATGAACCCACAAGGAATTAACCAACGCTGCTGCTCCCGTCGGCTCTACAGAACTTTATAATATCTTTCAGGTCATTGTTTTGGTTTTACGCCTGTAACTTTCCTGTTATGGTTCACTGTGGCTGTTATCATCAGTGTAATTTTAGGACACAGCAGAGAGATGTTTTAAGCAAAAAAACTAAAAAAAATGGCAATACACTATCTTCTCAGCAACGAAACAGAAGACAGACAAAATTAGTGACTAGTTGATAGTGGGTCATGGTGGAGCATTTAGCAGCTAAAGAGTCAGTCAAAGTTTCAGTCAAAGTTGAGACCAACGCTTAAAGGAGAGTGAATATTGAACTTAAATTCATTGGGTGAACAGAAACACAACTCCAAATGCTTATGTTGCTCCATGTCTAGCCAATGTGTTTTAATGGAAGGAAGATATGACAGACATTTAGCACTATGTTGAGGGTATACTCACGATGCAGAGATGAAGTCAACCTGATTAATACTCTTTAGATACAAGGGACATGTTAGTGCCAGGTGAAAGGCGCTCTTCCTTTCTGTGTTCTCGAAATGTCACATCTGTATATAATGTAGTCTCATATTCACATTTTCCATGCCTTCAGCGCATACAGTAATTGGCACCAGGAAACAGCACACAGCAGCTTTTATAAAGTGTCCTCTAAGCTTCCTTTTGCTGACTAAAGCCACTGTGATATTATCACAAAGCACTATAGGATATAACTTGGTGGTTTACTCTGCTCTCCTTGACTTAAAAACACTGAAGGGCTCGCAACTTAAACTGAGCTGACACACTGCGGTCTCACCATGGATTAAGATGCTTTCTCTCACACATGCAGGGGGAGAGGACAGGTTAATGGTGTGTGCTCTCTTAATGTAGCCTTATGTTGCCTCCGAGCACTTCCACCTCTACTCCAAGCTGTATAATGATACCAGTGTTTGTATTATCTTACCTTAACTTTAGCGGTGATGCTGAGTGGGGTGTAGCCAGCCACCTCGGTGTACTCCCTCTTCTCCTGCTGTGCTTGTGCTCCGACAAGACTGTTGAAATTGGTGGTTAGGTGGCGTCTCAGCAGTGTTTTCTGAGGAGGGATGTTCAGCAGCATGGCCAGCGTGTTTGAGTTAAACCGAGGCTCCAGCATCTATGAGAGGAGAGGTGAGTTTCTTTCTTTAGCATGTCTTTTTTCTGTCACAAAAACTGTTATTATATGTACTCACTATCAGCCCTCCATGCACGCCGCTGCCCCTCAGGTTTGGTGCGTACTCTGCCAGGTCCACAGATCTCAGCCACTCCATAACTCGGTGGTTGGACCACTGGACCACCTCACTGGGAGTGAACTGGCTCTGAAACACACACAGGAACACACATACACACATAGATGAATATATGGAAACACAGAGGATTTTACACACACCCACAAATGCTCATTAAAAGAAGAATACAAGGGAAGGTTCTATTGTGGTTTAAAATCTAATCTATAATGACAACATGGAATGGAAGATAAAACACATTCAGAAATTAAGAACAGTGTAACCTGTTCTCAAAAATGATTAGAAAAAATGTAAACTTTACATGATTTGGAGTTACGGCAGGGAAAGGGAAGTTTATTTGTATAGCACCTCTAAACAACAAGGTAATTTACAGTGCTGTACATAAGACATAAAAAGGGAAGGTAAGCTATATAAAAAAAACAAGGCAATATAACACAAATATAAACAGGATTTAAGAATAGTAAAATAAGCTAAAACTGAATAAAACTAATAAAATTGGGGAATAAACATTACAGCACAGCTACAACGTATGAATAGATCCAAATTTTATATAATCAGAGGCAAACAGCCCTGATTTAAAAGAACTGAAATTGGAACAGACCTCAATTTTTCAGGGGGTTTGTTCCAATATTTGATGCATAAAACTGAAAGCTGTTTCTCCATGTTTAGTTTTGACTCTGACGACAGTAAGACTAGTTGCTGATGATCTCAGAGGTCTGAAGAAGCTAAAACTTGCATACGTGAACAACATGGAAGAGAATGCCACAAACATATCCTGGATGCAATCTGTTTATTTTAAATTGTAAAGATCAACGTTTTGGCACCATTTGCCTTCTTCAAGGCAAACTATGACTGGCTGCAAAACTAGCTGTGATGTCACAAAATCATGTTGGTATGTGTTAAACGCAGATTTAAGGTGAACACAGAAACACCTCAGTAGATGAAAACAGCTTTCTAGTATCAAACTCTGCACATATATCATTCTTTACAGTGAGGCTCAGACATCCAAGTGAAGAAACAAAATGAAAAATTTTGAATGAACTTACTTACCTCATTGTTGGGCCTGCGTTTGAGGCAGTTAGGGTTAAACCTGTTGACATGGAGAACATGAATGGCGCACTTGATGCTGAGGTGATGGAGCTGGCTCGTCACTTTAAGAAATAATAGGTCATTCTGAAATGGAGAGAAGAAAGAGAAATGAGTGAAGTACAACAGGGGAAAGAAAAAGCGAGCAACAAAACACTACATCCAAGGATATTGGTACAAGTGCTTCCAATTTATGTATTTCCCTAAAATCTACTAAACTCCATAATTTTATGTATCTGGAGTCTGATGAACCTTGATTTACTTTACACAATTGTGTTGTTCAGCTCTTTAACATTCACATCGTTCATTACAAACACACCACAGTGAGGTACTGCAGCATCTGTCCATCCAATCTTCCTTCATTAAACTGATCTTTGTACTGAGGAAGGCCAATGTCGTCGAGCCAACCTGGAACAAAAAATATTCCAGTTTTTATGAAGATGAATTTCGGGATAAAGTTTTGTCAATGAGTGTCTGTGGGTTTTTTATTTCTGTACATACGAGTTACCCAGACGAAATCGAGCTCTGCAGACTTCTCAGGCTGCTTGCTGCTGAATGTCTTGATGGCTAACTGGAGCTTCTTCCTATGGAGTGGATTCTTCATTGCCATCTCCTATACAGATATAGAGAAATTAAAGATTTCACTCTAGAAACTCAATAAACTTTTTTACCTGGAAAAGTAAGATAAATTAAAGCTCATTAAGTAATTAAAATGACCCTGATGAGAGACACAAAACAACAGTGATCAGACAGGTATAACTGAAAAATATGTGACAGGAAGATTATTTTATCAGGTACACCAAATGAGCCAGACAGATGTCTCAGATGCATCACTATATGAAACATGCTCTATATAGAGTATTGATGTACAGTATCTGTGTACCTTCTCTAAGTCCTGTGGGGTGGCTGACAGTAGAGTCTGGCCGCTGGTGACCCAGTGGCAAGCAAGGATACTGTACAGACCGAGTCCAATGTCCTCAAGCCAGTCACACACCTGCTCTGTGCTCCATTTGGAAAAAGGCATCTTCAGGTCTCTTACATGGTGAAAAGAAAGATCAAAGGGAGAAAGATGCTTTAAACACACAATATGTAATTTTCTGTCGCTATCGGGTCTCACAATCAAAACAATTACAAAATCTGAGTTTGGAGAAGTAGCGTGGGATCAGGGGGTTTGCCATGATGTGCATCAGCTTCTCCCGGTTATTATTTCTTAAGTGTTAATTGTTCAGGAGGTTTTTACCGGGAGCTAATTTATCCACCAAGATCTCCTCCTCTCCAAAACGGACCAGGCAATTAAAACCGGTAAAAAACACTGGTTAACGCAGTTTCACGTTAACAATGAGTGTTTATCCGATGCTGTTCGTTGGACACAGGATGTCTCGAGGGGGCTGCGAGCCGAGCTGCCACTAACGTTTGCTCAGCTTGTTTCTCTAACTTAAAATCCAGATGTCCAATGACTAAAATCATCCATCTTGTTAAAATATATAGTTAAAAACCACCAAGGCCTGAGACCAGAATCATAAAAATATGGCTTAAAACTGGATAAAAAGTCAATATTTAACTGCTTCTAGCAGACAACCACAATGCTGATGCATGCGCATAGGGGATATGACGCCATTGACAGGCAAATTTGAAAAGGACCGTTTCCTTGATTAAAATTACGTATATTTCTGGGTTTGCAAATTTCTGGAAACATTTAGGATAATGTATGTATTCAACTGAACAAAATATATATAACATATGTCTACTCTTTTATATTTATATATATATATATATATATATATATATATATATATATATATATATATATATATATATATATATATATATATATATATATATACACAACCACATATACAATGGGGATCTTAATGTGTTTGCCAAAGAGGAGCTAAAAAGTAATCTGAAACAGACAAGTATCTTCAGTCTAGTGTCTTTCCTTCTGTCCCCTTGAGATACTATTCACTTTATTACACACACGTACATATAGGAAAATATATGTTGGTGTATCAGTTAGCATGTGTACCGTGTGCTCCTTGGACGGGCCAGTCGTGGTCCAGCTGATGCTCTGAAGCCTCCCCTCTTGAACTCTCCCAGCCCTGAGTCGTGATCCTGGACGGGACTACCTGACTGACTGCGACGGATCCTGGTGTCAACAGAAATACTAATGAGTGTGTGAAGGAAAAATGGAAAGAGGGATAAATACTGTGAGAATGAATAATAATCATAATCATGAATATATAGGGTAGAAAATGTGTACGAAAGCAAAACATAAAGAAATTGATGTCTACATGCCATACAGTATGTGTGCATATGTACTATATATCGTCAAAACGTACCTCCCCCAGAGTTTCTTAATGCCTCTGGGACTCTTCCTGTTCTCTGGTGAGATAGTGGACTGTTGTCCAGAGTCCACTCCAGAGGACAGAGGGGACTGGTCTGAAAGGATGCACTCCTCCAGCTTCTCTGGATATCCTGCCAAAGAAAAACACAACAGGAGTGTTGATAACGTGAGAGGAAATCTGGAAAAATCCAGAAGAAAATTGGCATTTTTTGCCTCGGTATGGGCCAAAAACATGAACCTCTCCTGCTCAAGTTCAACCAACCAAGGCCTAAGACCAGAATCATAAAAATATGGCTTAAAACTGGATAAAAAGTCAATATTTAACTGCTTCTAGCAGACAACCACAATGCTGATGCATGCGCATAGGGGATATGACGCCATTGACAGGCAAATTTGAAAAGCACTACATATTTTATGGTTACTTACAGTACACCACACCAGTAATTGTAAATACAAATTCCCATTAAAAAATCATTTAAGTTTGAACAGCCCCTCTTCTCCAATCACAATAATACTGTACTTGTCAAACTCGTATTCTAACCTACAATGCATTACATTTTAAAATTACTTTCTGAGTAACTACGGAGGTGTTACTATCTACTGTCACTCAATACAGCGTACCTGTATGTTATAAATGTAACATTGAGCACTAGCAATAATTGTCTAATGGACAAATTTGGTGTATATGACCACTTGATGGGAAGTTTGTCAACTGGCAAATCTCCCAAAATTTGACTGGTTCATCCTCAAAATGGTGTAAAAAGACAACAAATAAGTCACTTTATTAAATATTAAAGGTTGACACTGGGTATATTCAACCAGTAATCACTCCTCTCAACAGGGTACTACACACTGGGGTTGAGATGCAATACCCACCAACATCATAGAGATCATGTTTTCCAGGAGATCCTGAGGCAGAGAAGGTTAATGAAGTGAGAAGAAAGGAAGTAGAATGATATTAGAGGCCAGCATTAGTCATACCCCCTTTATTTTCAAAATAAATGTTTACATGTTAAGCAGCAACATGCAAATCTACAAGCCTCAGGCAGGTGCCAAACTGGGCAAGAAACTCAGACAAACTCAGGTCTGCTTGTTTACATAAAAGTCATGTGTACTCTTTGTTAGCCTTGAAGCCTGCTTAGTCACCTGAGCTGAAAGGATGACCTAAAGAGGAATAAGAGCATTGCACAACCAGAGGGTACTGGGTTTGATTTTTGAAGCATCTTTGGAGTGAGACTCTTAACCTCCAACATGCTGAAACAGTATCCTCAAAACCCAAACCAGAGACTAAAAGAGATTTTCCCTCCTAGGTGTTGCTAACTCAGGCAATGGAATTTGGAATGGAATGGAAAGTTTTATTTTTCTCCTGTTTACTTTCAGTACATGCTTGACTTGCTCCTTCTCAGCAAAATCCTGCTTCAGACTGTTAGTGAGAGCAAGCTGTGTGAGGCAGTGAGAGCAAAGGGGGATGTCAGATTGCATCCTTGTTTATTTACTTTGGGATGTCTAAGCTAGTTGAACTGCACACAAGCTTGGATTCCTTGCCCTCTCAATGCTCTCTGATTAGCCACCTACTTTAGGCTCTGGCTCTGCATTGGTGGATACATGGGTGGCTGTGTGCTTATGTGCCTATTAGCTTTAACTGTGTGTGTGTGTGTGTGTGCGTGCGTGCGTGCGTGTGTGTTGGTTTCAGTGAATGATGTGAGACAGTCGCGCATTATCTACAACAGCTCTCTGAGTCATGAAGGATTCCTAATTATCCTTGCTTTAGAAGTCCCTGATTGTTGGTGAAAACAGTTACTCACCCTGACTGCTCAACTCTGATGTTTGACCGTGACGGGGCTCTTGTTTTGTTCAGGAGGTAACTGACATACATTTTGCTTGTCAGAAGAGTTTGTATGACTTCAAAGACAAGGCAACATGATTAGCCTGTTGAGTAAAGTCTTCTGAATATGTATTGCCAGTGTTGACATTTGAATTTCTGTTTTGAGCATACAATACCTAAAGCTGGAGCACTGGCACTCCTGCAGCGAACTGCAGCCAGAACACAAGGGGCAGGAGAAAAGGAGACAGGGCACAGAGAAGGAAGCAATTGGAGCAAATTTAGTTGACAAAGAGTTTATTCAATTAATTTATTTCTACATCAAAGGGTCTGCTCTTCCAAATTACAAAACCACATTCCCATTTAAAGGAATTCTTGAACTTACATGCTTTTTTGCTGAGAGGTAGATGAGAAGACTGATACCACTCTGATGTCTATATGGCGAGCTACAGCAAGCAGCCAACAAAGGGAAAAACCTAGCTTGAACTGTGTCTGAAAACAATTCGCCTGTTATTCCTTAGCTGGGTAGAGTGACTTCTGGTGTCCCACGACTACAAGTCTCTAGAAAGTCACTAATCCTGGCCATGCAATCCGGCAAATAACCATCCGTAAAACCACAACTTGCTGTCACACTTACAAGATACACTTATCAGCCACAACATTAAAACCAGTTAATGGTATGCTATAGCTGAATGGTATATATACAGAGTATACATAATGTAAATATATGGTGTGTATACACCTTATATATACTGTATATATATATATATATATATATATATATATATATATATATATATATATATATATATATATATATATATGGTGTATATATACAATATTTATACTGTATATATACACCTTTCATACGGCAAAACTGGTAACTGGTTTTAATGTTGTGGCTGATAGGTGTGTAACGTAATAATTAGAGGTGCTGGTAGGGGGATTTTTTTCTCCTTTGGACAAAGCCAGGCTAGCTGTTTCCCGTTTCCAGTTTTTGTTCTAAGACAGACTAACAGCTGCTGGCTATAGCTTCATTATTAGGCTACTGTAAAGGCATGAGAGTGATATTAACATTCTCATCTAACTCTTAAAGAATTAACATATTTTCCAAAATATAAGTCACGCAGATGGTTTTGGGTTTTTTTCAAAGGTTTGAGGTCTCAGTCTTTATATTACTCTGGATAATCCACAAACCTCTCTGTCAACCCCTTTCATTAGAAACTATTTTGAATCAAAAGTTTATAATAATATAATGTCTATATAGTTGATATGGTAACTGCACATAATTATATTAAAGGGATGATTAGTGATGTAGAAACTCACTCAGTCTGTTGCCCTGGTTGTGGCTGTCAACAGGAGAAAAATACTCTCCTTCTTTATTTAGCTCAACCCTGAGCTCGCTTTTTTTACTCAGTTTCCCCGGAAGAGTCTGGTACTTGCTCAGCTCCGTTTGGGGATTCTGCAGAACAAAAGAATAAAACAGTAAATCAATTGTCAAACATTTCAAATAAACTTCCATCATGTATGATGAAAGTATGGTACTGGAAGCCAACTAGCCTCAAATTACACTTATTCCAACTTTGAATTCTGCTTCTGATACTCATTAACAATTCAGAGCTCAAATACATTAGAGCTAGTGATTTTAGCAATGCATTGTATGTATATTATAGTATATCACATTTCCTCTCCATCTCTGTTCAGACTAGTCAGCCCCAACTAAATATCTTTCATAAGATAACAGTGGGGTCATATTTGATTGCTCCTTTGCTCTGTTGCATAACAGAGTGTTCCTATCGAGGTTGAATGTCTGATGATGCTGGTATCTGACCAGGCATTAAAGTCACCAGGGCTCTAAAGGAATAACAGGAGAAAGGCCAGCAGAAAGAAAGAGCAGGGAGGCAGCCATGATGCCAAACACTACTGACAGCCACTTCAAGTGGGTCTTGGCCCTTTATGCGTGTGTGTATGAACATGGTATGAATATTTTCACGTAAACCTAGAAATAATCAGAAAGTTTGAAGATTCAGAAACATTTAGGAAATATTTAAGATTCTGCCCTATTTATAGGTCAGCAATCAAATTTAAGCAAATTTGGGGCACTGACCAACTTAACTCCTTAGTACAAAAGGTCAGATTTCCTTGAGTCGTATCCTTTCGATTGAAGCATGTGTTCAGAGACACTGAGGTGGATTTGATCTACTCATCAGAGGCTCATTCAAGTAACTCAACTCGCAGCCATTGTTCATCTGTTATAAATAAGGCTGTGCCTCAAGTTTCCAGCAGATCATTTTTTTCTAAGTAGCATTGGGATATTGGAAAAATGGCAGCAGAACTAAGTGAAAATGTCAAAAGTAAAATTGTTATTCTAAGCAAAGAGCGGCTTTCTCAGTGTCAAATCATGGTTAGACTAAAGGTTTTTAAGGGGGGAGTGCATGGAACTCTAAAAGGCTTTGCAGTAACTGGATCAGTTGTATTCAAAGCACAATCAAAGGTCAACCAAAAGTAACCACACCATGAGAGGATCAAAACATCAAGCTTAGTTCCCTGAGAGATAGAAAAGTATCACAGATACGGAATTTGCTAAATAAAGAATGCAAAACTCCAATCAGCAAAAGTACTGTCAAAAATCTGTAGGTACTAAAATGCAGCATTCTGTAGGTACTATGTCTTTCTGTAGAACAAACTTGTTTTTTATAAATCAAATTCTTAATTTCCATAGCAACTGTTGACTACACACACGTTGAAATAAATATTACATTTACTACCTACACCACATCAGATTTTACCTGTCAATGGCTTCATTTGAGATATAATCATTCTTAAGTGCTTAGGCTGGTGACCCAAAACGCAGTGCAACCCAATATCAGGTGAATAATTTCATACTCCAAAATGATGGAGTATGAAAAGAATTAAAGCAAACACCCTATTGGGTTATGATTTTAGTAAGTGATCTAAGGATATTGTGCATCCTTGCATATCATCTGCATGCAAGCCTTGACTGCATGTGTCCTCTTACAACATTAATGAGTCCAATTCACTTTCAACTCAATGAAGTCTGACAAAACTCTATGTAGAAAAGGTTTTTATATAACATCTAAAAAATGTATGTTTTTGAATTTACTTGAGACTGAAGTTAAATCAAGTGGATCCTACCCCTGTGATGTAATGAACATGAATGTAAAAATGTCAGGTGTGTGTGTTTCTATATGAAGCAGCAGGTTAGGTGAAGGTTAGTTTGCGTGAAGTCATGCAGCAGATCAGTACCTCTGCCCCTACATCTGATTCACTTTCCGCTGGCTGGATCTCTACAGCCTATAGCCAACACGGACACGAGAGAGGAAAAAACACACACTTACACACAAAACCCACACAGTCACACAGTGAGATTAAAAGGAAAATAATGGGTAAGTATAAAGAATGGAGTTAGTGTATGTTTTTATCAGGTATTTAAAAAGCAGAAGTACATGTAGCAGGTTGGAGTAGATAATTAGATCATATAGATTAGATAACAGCATTATGAAAGACAATCAGTAGCAGGAAACAACAGAATAAAATGCATTAACAAACCTTTTTTAAGGATCGACTCTGTAACTCTTCAAGACTGCTGGACAGCAACCTGCACTGATGCCTGGAAAAAAGAAAAAGACTTGAGAGTTAGTTAGTTAGTTAATTATACCATCATATCATTCCTATCTGGTTTAGCACACATACTGTGTACAGTAATGCTTACACTTTAAGTTGAGTGAAAGAGACATTTCATTTTGGACAAGGTAGGACACCACAACATTCAACAGAAGTCATACAAACACAGACAGCTTCTTCTCACCATGATCCATTAAAGAAACTTGTATCTCCAGTGGACAACAGCGATGTGTCCATGGAATTCAGGATACTACAACAAATGACACAAAAAGGTAAGATTGATAGCGAGTTGTGAGATGTGTGTGTGTACATGTGTGTATGTATGTGTGTTATGCATTTATACCTTAGGTCCAATTCTCTCTGGTAAGGGGATGAAGATAACATAAGTGGAGAAGAGCCTCTTGATGATATCTATGCAGAAACAAAACACAATTTTCTTTTTTCAGCTTGTGTAAACAGTTCCTCAGCCAAAATATCAGTGTTTGAATGTGGAGAAAGGTTTCAGGAGATTAATACTATGAGATCTACCTATTAGTAAGTTTTTTGATAACGGCTCAAAATTGCTTAAAATTGTGGTTGTAAAAAAGGGAAGTAGTTTGTAATCTTACCTCTGACCTAAGGATATCAGAGTGTGCTTTATATGGGATGGTTCTGAGTTTTAAACTGCCACTCAGCTCCTCTTCACTGCTCCCTGGTTGGTAAAAACACAGAAAACAGAAAGCACAACATTACCACAATAATAGGAGAGAGAGATGAGAAGGGAAGAGAAGATAAGGTACCTTTTCCAGTGTTACTATGTTGTAGTTCAACCAAAACGCAATTCTCAGACAAGAAAGGATGGAATTGATACCCTGTGTTAGTGCCATGACCTCCCTCATCTTTCTGTGTTGGCCAAGCAGAATGGTCAACTCCTCTATACGACGATCCTATTTGTCAGCAAGACACAAATATTTTGGCGTTTATAAATCAAGTAAAGAGACTGAGCGCTTTATTTCTACAAGAACAACTCTTAAATTAGACATTTAAAATTTTAATTACATAACTAGTGGGAAAAAACAGGTTTCAATTACCTTTTCTTCATTTGAAGCTAACAGAGACTCCATCCCCACCTTTAATCTCTTGTATTCCTGTTCTAACAAACAAAAACAAGGCATTAAAATGTTATTTTGCATTCACAGTAACCTTGTGTCTAGTTAATTTAGGGCATCTGATAGGTGCCTGATGTGATGCTGGCCATGGACATGACAGGCTTGCTAATATGAATAAACAAGCAAAACAAATTCATACTGACAGCATGACTGCCCATATACCATCACCTTGCACCACTGCAGCATTTTATAATGATAGAATGGGTTTTGTGTTTAGCAATGGTGCTAATACCAACAGAAAAGCAAGATTTCTCTATTGACTTCCTAAAATTTAATTCTTAGAGAGGTTTTCATTGGCAACAATATACAGTACAAAAACACAAACACACAAACAAACCTGCGGTGAATGTAAATCAATGTCTTTTCAAATACAGAAACATGTTTTAAAGGGGAATTCCACCAATTTTACACGTAAAAATCAGTTTACTACTACTACTCAGTTTTTATAATGTCTGCTTTGGAGGAGCTTTGTCAAGCCTAAGAAAATAACCCTGAAGATGTTGTGGTGATATCATCAGCTAAACACTTTTACCTCTGCTGCATCGATTTTGACCATTCTTTTCTTCTTTCTTTTCATTCTTTCATCTTTGATGAGTCCACAAACTTCATATGGAAGTACATTACTAAATTGCTGGAGTACCCCTTTAAATTATCTGGCTTGTTGCAGTGGGTGACAGGCAAATGCAAAGAGCTAAAATCAGACATGTTAGATGGCACTGATGTACATGGTGATTTATACGTGCTTATAAAGTGGCCACTTAGAATTAGTATAGTATAGTATGACAGGACACCAATGACGCAGATGTTTGTTTTTAGTTTGTTAATGTGCCAGTATTAAAATGTAGGTAAAGACAGCAACAGTGAGTCTTAGCTCAAAAGCTAAGAGCCAGGATTCGTGCAACCAAAACAAAGAGAGAGAGAGAGAGCAAGAGAGAGGGAGATAAAAAAAGAAACAGCTTTTCACTGAAAACCATGCACATTTTCATTTCAAATGTTAATATTTGTGTCAATCAATCCCTCAACTAACTGAGGGAGGAGGAAAGAGAACACCTTTGAAGTAAAGGTAGCTGCCTGTGAGTCTGAGTGAAAGCTGCTGGGGAAAGGAGAAAAGAAATGTGACCAATACTGAAAAGAAAATAAAAAGATGTGGAGCAAGTCAGAGAATGAGAAGGAAAGACAAATGGAGATAGAGAGCTAACATGTTTGTGTGTGTGAAGATGTATTAATATGACAGCTGTGGTCAAATCTTAAACCAAACACTCTGCCACCAGACACCTGATTAAGTGATTACTTAGCTAAAACATTCAAAGTCGCCACTTTTTGTTTTTTAAGTTTTATTTAAATTAATTTTTGATTTGTAGAGATTTTAACAAAGATAATTGCAACACTTGACAACAAGATACTGAATAAATATTTGAAATTACACATCGTGACAAATATACAAAAATCAAGTTGTCAAGTGGCTGTACAGTCAGAGGAGTCTGGTTGGAAATAAGACCCATTACAACTGCACATTTGTTTATCAGATGCTTGATATACACCTCCTCTACAGCAGAAGGCAGCAGAGAGAAGAACAAATCAAGTATACAGCAGAAGAGAGAGGAACATGTTGATTAGTTGTTACGGTTATCAGAGATGACATGCATATCGCTGGCTCTCATGCACACATCCTTACTGACAGCTAGGATCTGACGTCCTTGGCCATACTGTCAGTTGTGTCAGTTGTGTCAGTTGGGGTGACTGTGGCTCAGGAGGTAGAAGGGGCAAGATAATGAACCCCAAATTGCCCCTGATGTATCATCGTTGTGAGTGTGTTTGAATGAATAGAAAAGCACTGTATTTATAAAAAAAAAAACACTGCACTAGAACACTGCGCTCCCAGAACACAGGCTTGCTTGTGGTTCCTAGAGTCTCCAAAAGTAGAATGGGAGGCAGAGCCTTCAGTTATCAGGCTCCTCTACTTGGAACCATCTTCCAGTTTAGGTCCGGACGGTAGACACCCTCTCCACATTTCAGAGTAGGCTTAAAACCTTCCTTTTTGCTAAAGCTTATAGTTAGGGCTGGCTTAGGCTGGACTTGACTTCTTTTTTCTACCGTAGTTTTGTGCTGTCTCATCTCTCTCTTCTCTCCTCCTGTTGCTTTCTGCAGGTATTTCTGCTCCTGGTGCTAGAGAGTCTGGATCTGTGACTGCAAATCACCTACTGCCCCCATGATCTTACTCAGCACCCACTGCTGCAATTATTATGATTATCATAACTAATATTATATTTAGTTTTATTAGTATTATTATTCACCTTATTATTATAATTACTAGTTTTATTATTAATCTTATTACTGTTATTACTATTTATTACAGTGCTACCCCCCCCCCTCTCTCTCTCAACGCAGCTGGTCGGGGCAGACAGCTGCCCATCATTAGCCAGGTTCCGTTCAAGGTTTCTACCTGTTAAAAGGGAGTTTTTCCTTGCTGCTGTGGCCAAGTGCTTGCTCATGGGGGAATGTTGAGTGTTTGTAAATATAACTATGAAGACTATGGTATAGACCTATTCTATATGAAAAGTGCCCTGGGATAACTTCTGTTATGATTTGGCACTATATAAATAAAATGAATTGAATGGAATTGTTTGAACGTGTGTGTGAATGGGTGAATGTGGCATTTAGTGTAAAGTGCTTTGAGTGGTCTCTAAGACTGGAAAAGCGCTATATAAGTGCAGTCCATTTACCATTTACTCTCTCTGCATTGTCATTGGCTGTGCCATTTCTGGCCAGCAGCTGGGTCTGCAGGCACTGTATTTCAGCGTCTTTGGAAGCCAGGAGCTGCTGCAGCTCTGAGATTTCTGCCTGTGGAGGATAACAAAGTAGATGTCTATAAATTATGTCAGTCTTACAGGTCATTTAATATCTAGGAGTTGTAAGTTTAAGGCAACTGGTCTGGATATGTCGTCTTAGAAACAAAAAAGAATTTTATAAGGTCTACTCATAGATCGGACAATATCAGAATTTAAATCTGTATGTGATTCACACGTTGATATCTCATGGCAGTTATGTGTGTGATATAAATTGTTGTCGATTTAATGGCTTAATTATATTAGACAGCTTTGTGAGCTGTTGATAATAAAGTGCATCTTTCAAAAGCACAGACTAGAAAAACCAACCAGGAAGTGAATAAATCTATTGTGAATCAAAGTAGGGCTATAGTTCATAAAGTCACAAAGTCTCTCTATGCCAGATGTGACTGTCATGTGACAAGAATACACACAGACAGACAGTCATTTAGAAATGGCAGTTGCAAATTGTATCAAAATCTACCATTCACAAAGCTGTACCTCCAGGACTTTGTTGCAATTCAAGCGTCTCTTTTTGTTTGAATCGTCACCCCTATTTTAAGTACTGCCTTTATGAGGTATTGTATGGGTGCAGAAATTTCAAACTGAGTATGCCATTACTTGGTCCCACTCGCATGTGCCAACAACCACCTGGGTTCTCTCCATACCAAATAATTCCACCACCACAAACTACATCATCGCTCAGGGATCAACCTGCACCAGATCTGGATGATAGACATTCCTCTCAGGACAGCAAAATACAGTATATACAGTAGTTTGGAAAGAAAAAGACAATTTCAAAGAGGCAACAACCATACCTGAAATGTACTATGCTGTCCAACATCATTAACCTAATGTTGATGTCTCACGTGACTGACATGATTGCCTTGTCGCTAACAGCTAAGGACGTGGTCACAAACACTTTTGACCACAAAATTTTCTCAGACACTTGTGTCTGAGAAAATGTTTTTCCATTTCTCATCACTCCCACTGAAGCCCATATGACTGATGAATTAAAGAATGAATTATGGTTTTGGCACAGGCTCTTGCCCGCTCCAGGCGTCCACCTGTATCAGGGGGTGCCCTGGTAACTTACAGCACATGATGCATAGCCTCTTTAGTTCAATTACAGCCAGGCACCTTTGTTGCATGTCATACCCCTAGTCTGCTGTCTTCATCTTCACTATCGACTTTCCAACAAAAGCAAAAATGTGAAAATGAAAGAAAAAATGGTTGAGGAGAATATATTCACTCATATCTACATCATAGGAAACAAAGCTGCTGAAGACCAATAGTTGCAAACAACAGGTAACAGAAAACAGGTGAGTGCATGGACTTTACCACCTCTAGAAGCTGCTTCACAATAACAGCCTAGGCCAAAGAAGCCTAGAAACTAACAATAGAAGCCCAATAAAGCGGTGAATCAGGGAAAGCCACAGAATAATTCAGAGAAACTATATGATTATGTTATTGTCATCACCTAAAGATTATTTGTTTGTTCATCATAAATCTCATTTTGATCAGCATGGTGTGTTGAAGGGCACTAATTCAACAGAGCCTTTGAAATGTATGATTTCTATTGCCTTCGTTGCTGCCCACCAGAGCGTTCCAGCCTTCGCCTCTGCCTCCGCCTTGCTGCTAGCCTCTGGGCCATCTGCCCGAGCCCAATCCTGATTTTGTATATAAAAACACCCTCACAACATCAGCCTGTCTTGTGTGTCTGCTTTTGGGTCCTTTGCCCTGAATTCCTGGCTTCATTGTAACATCTTCTGCTACTGCACATTGACGCATAAACACACCTATCTAATCCTTGTCAAAATCAGGATGTTTTACTATCAAATTTTTCTCTCCACTTCTGTGTCTCCCATTCCTTCCTACTTGAATATTTGTGATTTGAAATGAAAGTTCAGCAATCACAAGACCAACAAAAAGGAAACAAGGAGGAACAGGAGGATCAGGAGGAAGAAAAAGGAAATGCTGGTAATTCAAAATTACAAAATTAGGAAGTGGAGAAGTGTAAGAGCAAATGGATTACACTGGTAGGGAAGGGGTAGGAAAGCAGGAGGACAGAGGAAGGGAAAGTATTAGGAAAGGGCGAAGTACTAATCAGAGGAAAGGAACAAACACAGAGAAACAATGAGCAAGAAGAGCAGAAGGCAAAAGAGGAGGAAGAGAAGGAGGAAGAGAAGGCACCTGTGAACTGCGCCAGCGCTCCTCCCAATGCTGCTTCTCCAGCTGTGTGTGCTCCACAGTCAGCTTGAGGCTGGACAGCTGGGTCATGAGCGACTGGTAACACACATGGAGAGAGTAAGAGATAGAGAGCTAGAAAGAAAAAAGAAAGAGACAGGAAGAGGGTAATGACAGGGTTGATTTAGAGATGTGGAGAAAGGAAAGAAGAGCGGGAAAAAGTGAAGAGAGCAAGCAGATAGAGGTTAATAGAGAAGAATAGAGGATACAGATAGTGAACGAGGGAGAGGAAGAGAGGAAGAAGGAAGCACTGTAAGCACAGAGAAAGCAATAGCAGTTTGAACTCTTTCAAATTAACCAGTAACAAACAATGTATTAGAGGAGAAATGCTCTTTTAGCAAAGGAAATTAACTGTTTAAACTCTGCTGGTCCATTGTTATAAAGTCATGTTGTGCAATTAAGCTTTGTACTAACTCAGAAACAATTATGTTCATTTCTTAATTTTAGTTTCCAAAAGTACCGAATATGTCAGACTGACTTGGGAAACTGTATAAAATGATGCTACTGATGATAGTTCAGCAACACTCACGAAGCATTTTATTTGGAACACTTGTACATCTGCAATGATGGCACAGCAGTACAATGCATAAAATCATACAGATACAAGGTGCATTCCAAAAGTATTCAGACCCTTCAAGTTTTTCACATTTTGTTATGTTGCAGCCTTATGTTGAAATCAAAAGAATTCATTTTTTTCCCTTATCAATCTACACTTAATACTCCATAATGACAAAACGAAAAACAGAATTTTAGAATTTTTTGCAAAATTAATAAAAAGGAAAAACTTGTTATCACAAGTAATCAGACCCTTTGCTATGACACTTGAAATTTAGCCCAGGTGTCTTTCATTTCTCTCGATCATCTTTGTGATGTTTCTACACCTTGATTGGAGTCCACCTGTGGTCAATTTAATGGATTGGACATTTATTTATTTATTTATTAGAAAGGCACACACCTGTCTATATAAGGTCTCACAGCTGACAATGCATATCAGAGCAAAAACAAAGGCATGAGGTTGAAGGAACTGCCTGCAGAGCTCAGAAGCAAGACTTTGTCAAGGCACAAATCTGAGGAAGGCCAAAAAAATCTGCTGCATTGAAGGTTCCTAAGAGCACAGTGGCCTCCTGAACAGACCAATTGGGGGAGAAGGGCCTTGGTAACAGAGGTGACCAAGAATTCAATGATCAGTGTGGCTCCTCTGTAGAGATGGGAGGAACTTCCAGAAGTCATTTTGTAGCCTTCCCCAGATCTGGGCCTCGATACAATCCTGTCTTTGAGCTCTGCAGGAAGTTCCTGTAACCTAGGTTTCTGCTCTGATATGCATTGTCACCTGTGAGAACTTATATAGACAGGTGTGTGCCTTTCCAAATCCAGCCCAGTCAAAGTATAGAAACATTTCAAAGATGATCAAGAGAAATGGGAGGCACCTGAGCTAAATTTCAAGTGTCTGAGCAAAGGGTCTGAATACTTATGTGAATAAGATATTTCAGTTTTCTTCTTTTTGATAAACTTTGAAAAAAATTCTAAAATTCACTTTTCGCTTTCTCCATTATGGGGTATTAAGTGTAGATCGATGAGGGGATTTTTTTATTTTTTTTAGCATAAGGCTGCAACATATCAAAATGTGAAAAAATTGAAGGGGTCTGAATACTTTGCGAATGCACATTAGGTGTGGAGCATCAGTTCGCATCAAACATCAGAATGGGGGACAAATGTGATCTCAGTGACTTTGACTGTAGAGTTTACTCAGAGTGGTGCAAAAAACAGAAAACATTCAGTAAAAACATCCAGCAGCAGTTCTGTAGATGGATGTACCTCATTGATGAGAGAGGTCAGAGGAGAATGGCCAGACTGGCTGAAGCTGACAGAAAGGCCACGGTAACTCAGATAACCACTCTTTACAACTGTGGTGAGCTGAGAAAGCATCTCAGAATTCACAACACATCGTCAAACCTTGAGGCAGATGGGCTAAGATCACCTTGGTTTCCACTCCTGTCAGCCAAGAACAGAAGTCTGAGGCTGCAGTGGGTACAGGCTCACCAAAACTGACAGCTGAAGACTGGAAAAACATAGCCTGGTCTGATGAATATCAATTTCTACTGAGGCACGCAGATGGTACGGTCAGAACTTGGCATCAACAGCTTGAATCCATAGACCCAACCTGCCTTGTGTCAAAAGTCCAGACCTTCAAACATCATTGTTTGAATGCCACTGCCTATCTGAGTATTGTTGGTGACCATGCGTATCCCTTTATGGCCTTAATTTACCTATCTTCTACTGGTTACTTCCTGCATGATCGTGCATCATGTCAAAAAGCATAAGTCAGCCCAAACTTGTTTCATGAATATGACAATGAGTTCAGTGTACTTCAATGGCCTCCCCGGTCATCAGATCTGAATTCAATAGAACACCTTTGGGATGTGGTAGAACGGGAGAAATGCAGCATGAATGTGCAGCTGATAAAGCTGCAGGAATTCTGTGATGCAATCATGTCACCATGGACCAGACTCTCAAAGTAATGTTTCCAACATCTTGTGGAATCCCTTTGCCTAGTCCACATGACAGTATTACAGTAAATAATTTTGCAATTTATTTGTATCATGACATAGTTGTACCTCATTTCCTCAGTAGAGATTTTTCTAATTAGCCACCTTATCATTCTCTGCTGTGTGTCAGCTGCAATACAAGCTGGTTTTTAGTCATAAATTACTTACTGGTATCAAGTTATTACTTAGTAGATACTGCCTACTTGCTACTTACTAATTCTCTAAACTGTAGCTTGGTCTTTCACAAAATTATTTTGAATATAAGGTTGTTTTACTACATGTAATGATTTCTCCTTTTATATAGTTGCTATACATTCACAATGATACTTTCCCTTTCAACAGGATTTGTCATTTACATTCTTATATTTAAATGGATTAGAAACCAAGTTGCACATATATATGGCCAGAAGATTGGCTTTTTTCCAGGAGGAGTCCAGGTTGGAAAATCGGGATACAGAAACTGTGTTTTTACTATAAATGACCCTTTAAAAATTAGGTTACTGCAGAAAGCTTACTGTAACTCTGTTACTTACAGTCTGAGAGTTTTACAATTTACCATTTTCACATCTGTACAGTAAATGTGAAGCTGGTTAGCTTAGCATAAAGACTGGAAACAGGGAAACACTTAGCCTTGGAGTGCAGAAACACCAACAAGGTTTGAGGTAATTTTTAAACGGTCTCACCATTATATAGTTTGTCAAACAGAGAGCACTGACAAGTAGATTTTTATACTGTAAAATGTCCTGCTTAGTATGTATTTGGGTCACAATTAAAAAAATATATCTACAAGATCAGCATAAAGATTATGCTTTAATATTATGTGTTTATGTTCAAAAAATTATTATTGGCCAACATATTGGAAAAAAGCCAGTATTGGCCAAGTTATAGATTAATACGTAATTTTATAGGGAGTTGTGCTGGACTATTTCTTGGCTGGGAGTCCCAGGTTCCTAAGCAAGCTAACGGGGAGGAAAAGATTTCAGGAATTGTATTTTCCAAAATCTCAAAATATTCCTTAAAGTGCAGGTAAGCACACTGGCGTCATAATTATACGCTTTTATATGAGATATTACTGAGATATTATTCACAACACGTCAGTTCTCTAAGGCATGCCTAAATAGTGAATTTAATTGTACAGTAGTTACATCATCCTGATGTGTTCTTTTTATAGTTAGTATACATATGTTATAGTAATGACTGTAACACTGCTGGTTATAATATATTTACAGCACAGTTACAGTACACCAGTTTGTATGTGTGGGACCACATAAACCCTGCAACTATATTTATTTACTTGTTTCTTCTCCAGCTATGTACATTGCACATTACCATTACTGTCACTTTTCTATCGAGACACTGATACAAAGTGAAAATCTATTGCTTTATCTACAGTTGTCACTAGTAAAATACCCAACACATGACCTATATGTTACCAATCCAGATTGGGTAATTATACAGATGTTTGGGTTATGTGTTACATGTTGGTTTAACAAGTACCTTGGTTGCTCTTAGTTTTTTCTCATATTGGCTCTTCTCTCCTTCCAGCTCCTCCACTTTGCTTTTCAGTTGCTTTACTTCTTGTAACAAATCCTGTAGAAAAACAAAAACACAACACCTTTTATTTCACATCTGTTTTTCAAGGCCAAATTCTTTAATATTTCTGAACTGTACACATGCCAACATTAAAATGGGAGGATATCCAAACATCAGGATCACATTCAGTGCAGTTATAAGGGTCTCCAGGGCTGAGTCCAGTTGTTAATATAGGAAACATGATCCTCCTGAAAGAGATACCACAGCGTGCAGTTATCAACAGCCAGGAAAAGGATGAACCCAGAACAGGACTGAAAGCCATCAAGGCTGCACATCTGCCAGCTGCAATTTATTACATATTATTATGAAAACCGTTACATGACCAATTCACCTGGTCAGTGTAGGAGTAAACTTTGTTAGTAGAGTGATGAACCACTGTCATGCAAGCAAACTACATCAAATCAAATAAAAACTCTATTTCTGATCCAAAACCCAAGTTGAAAGGATTTATAAAGAGGGATGGAAACATGTTTTTCCAAATGCTTCAAATAGACAAGGAGTTAGGCAGAGAAAGGGGCAAGTTTCAGAGTTACTATGTCCTTAGAATCTACCTGCAAACCATTATAGTAGGCTGAACTACTTTCGTAGGGTAATTTTTCCACTAAATTGTCATGATTTCAGCTTCAACAACCTCAATAACTCCTCAAATGTATGGAAGTATTTGGAAAACCAATCAATAGTCTCCATATCTGCAAGAACCACAGTACAGTGACTCCAGCATCCAACAATACACACACAGACAGTCTGTGGACACTTCATGAGAGGTTGTTAGTTTGATCTGTGAAAATTTCCAAATACTGGGTGGTGTGTGGACTGGTTAAAAAGGGAAAATAGAAGAAGAGAAAAAATGATGGGGAAGGAAGGGAAGATGAGCTCATCCATCAAGTCTCCCTACGTGTACAGTCTGTCCTCCACTGTGCATCCAGGTGTCAGAGCCAGTAAGGCTAAGGTCTGAGCCAGCTAACTCGAGCTGAGGACTGTGGCCCTGGGCTTGGCTGCCTCTGGGCTCCCTCTGCTGGGCTTCCCTCTCCTCCAGGGCCCGTTTCTCCTGGATGCGAGTGCTGATCTCTGCCTGAAACCTGCACATCTGCTCCTGGAGCTCACTGATGAGATTTACCACACGCTGGGAGGGATGAAGCAATAGAGGATGGTGGACAAATGAAGGGCAGTGGAGGAGTTGAAATGGAATAGATAAAAATCGTTGTGAGGACAGGAGAGGAGAGGAGAGGAGAGGAGAGGAGAGGAGAGAGGAGAGAGGAGAGGAAAATCAGACATTAACTTCTTTGTTAATCCCAGTCAGTATTTTGGAATGCCTGTTTCCATATCTTGATGACTGCTGGCGGTAAAAGCTAAAACACCCAAAACACCTCTGAACGTATAACATAAATATTAATTGCAAAAATGAGTGCAGAAGAAGGAACTGGTTGGAAGAGAAAAGGAGAAGAGATTGGTTAGATCTTAAAAAAGTTTTTGACTAAAGGGAGAAAACCATACCATAAGAAGCACAAATGACATATAACTCATAACACACCACTGAGGAGCCCAAAAGTGACTTCCTTAAATATAAACATATACTTTTTACTGTGACAGGTAAGCAGCCTCAGTGCAAATGCAGGGAAGTTATTGTACCTCAACATTTAACATTGATGAAATAGTGAAAGAAACAGATATGTGTTCTTTGGACTAACTGCACTCTAAAGGAGCGGATAGAGCCCAAACTCACAACTTGTCTAAGAGGGATTCACGATGAATGAAAACAGTAAAATAAACAAAACAATGAACGGGGCTTTCTGCAGCCAGTGTCTGTACTCAGCTAAAGATCATTTGTTAGGGAAGAACCTCCACTTTGTAACATCACTGCAAAACTGAGAGTGGACCACTGTGTGGAGGGTTTTTATTTTTTTTTGTATTTTTTAAACCAGGACCTCCAGTAGTTGAATCAAGTAGCTCATGAAAAATAATTACAGATACCCAATATTAAAGGACTGAGATCAGAACAGAGCCAAAATAACTTGATTGGGACATGCCTATTAATTTCTGAGGACATGCACAACCAACGCTTCAATGTAACACATGATACATTGGGGTGTTTTAAGTACACATCATGTGCATGCAATTGTGTACTTAAAAAACAAATATTTTATTATTTTTATTGGATTCTCTGTAGATGAAGTTTGAGCTTTAACAGATGATGCTCTTTTCTTTGTTCCATCACCCATAGTGGCAGCTGGCCACAGACTCCTTAAATCTGGCAAATAGATCTATTGTTGTGTTTTTTTAATCAATAAAATTGTTTTTGTTAGAAAGCAATTTTTCTCTCCCAACATGCACTCACTGATGTGATCCTTCTTTCAATGGACCATTACAGGGTGTCAAACCTCAATGTAATAGCCCCACCCAGTGCGGCAGGCTTATTATAATTACTTGAACTCCAGCCAAGTCTGATCCCAGTAGAATCAGGGACATGACCCAGAATTTAAACCAACAGAGCAAGACATGTAGAGAAGAGAAGACAGAGGTACTGCAGATAGACAAAGAGACACAACAAGAGACATTCAGGTAAACAACACATAAAACTTTTGTTTTTTGGTCTTTACACCAATGAAGGGATAATCTTTTGGCCTGAGAGAATGTCACATCTCTTGTGCCTGTGAAATCTTCTCACAGCTAGTTACAAAAACTGAAAAATGAAGGGTCATCAAATTCAAAACCTTGCTCCTGAAAAGGTGTTGTTTTAGTAATTCAAGTTCCAAGTAAATGAAATGAACTTATACAGCACTTTTCTACTCCAACAGACAAAGTGCTTTACAATTTGCCTTTCATTCAGCCATTCACACACTGATGTCAACAGAGCTGCCATAGAAGGTGCTGCCCTGCCCACCAGGAGCAACTAGGGATTCAATGTTTTGCCCAAGGACACTTGAACATGTGTATAGGAAGAGCCAGGGATTTAACCGCCAACCATGTGATGAGAGGATTTGCTCTACCTCCTGAGCCACAGCTGCCCCCAATTCAAGGTGTTCATCAGACATCAGTGAGTCTGTGTGTGTAGTGTTCCTGTGGTTCTGTGAGGTGAAAGTGTTTGGCCCTCAGGAATGCTCAGAATGGATGCCTGCCATTCCTCCTTCTAGCCCACCAGAGCCTTGCAGCTGTTACTTACCACACACACAAACACACACACACACACACACACACACACACACACACACACACACACACACACACACACACACACACACACACACACACACACACACACACACACACACACACACACACACACACACACTTTGCTGACAAAAATTTTGACCAATGTCAGTTTTCATTGTAACTAAAGCCAAACAACACTGTTGTGCATTGGATATGTAGGATTTGGGTACTACATCAATTAAGCATCAACCTGTAAATGTTAAGATCTTGTTCCTCCTTTAGAAATCAAATTTTTAAATCAGCCAGCTTGTGTTGAACAGTGCGGTTAAACCTCTGTTCAAGTCTTCTCCTGCTCTAGTTAGTGTCCTTTAGTATTGTTATATTTAATGGAGTTTTAATTTTTATGCTAAGAGGGCCTCAATGGGGAAACTTTTTTTAGCTACTGGATAACTACCTTGTTTTTCTTCCCTTTTTAATGGGTCCTTACGAGGAAGATCATGTCAGTCAGAGTGGCAGCAGTCCTTCTGTTTTATCATCCGAACTCTAACCTACCAATATGTACTAAAATTCACATTAATAACTAATAATAATTTTCCAGTCATTTTATATATGTCAGTAACTGATAGGAAAATATTTGTTTCTAATGAATTTACATAATAACTGCATAATTTAACGAGTGTCTTAGCACAACAGCGCAGCAGTTAGTCAAGGCAAGGTAAGTTTATTTGCATAGGACCTTTCAACAACAAGTCAATAACATGATACAGTTTTCCTGCTTTATTTAGCATTATGGGCCACACTGTCTATCCTCACTCAAACTGAAAAATAATGAATCCCAGTTAAACTGTTTGTTTGTGTACATTAAAACACAGTATAGGTGATGATGGAGATCAGGAGAGGGCTGAACAGAGGTTTAACCAGATGACACTATTTTTCCCATTGCTCAACACACTTTGGCTGTCAACAGTTTATTGATTTCTGAACTAAGTAGAGCATGAATAGATTTAGCATTTTTTGCCCATTATTTCAGTTTGGTCTAAGATCTTTACGAAAATGGCATGAAAGCACATAGTGCTAAATGTCATTTCAAGATATAGCTTAGTGTGGATGTAGCTAAAAGGCTGGCAAACTTGCAAACAGGCTTACTGGCGCTCGCTGACAATCAATCAAGCAGTATCTTAGAGTGTTACAGACACCATAAAATATTTTTCAGTTTTCCCGATTTCAGCAGAAAGGTCTCCTAAATCGTTGATGAAAATTGACACTGAAAATAACTTTACTTTCAACTTTTTGGGAGTGCAACTGCAAATGCTAACCACATCAGAGTTCTGTGGTCACTTCCCAGAGTTCTGACAGTTTATCGGACCAATAGAAGAGCAGCAGAGAGAAGCTCCACCCCTGGAACATTTGTCCAATTACCAAAATGACCAAAGAGAAGCACAAAGACAAAACTGGGAAGTGCAAAGAAAAAATGAGAAGCACAAAGGAAAATTGAGAAGTGGAAAGGAAAATTGAGAAGCAGAAAGGAAAAACTATGACTCATAAACCAAAAATAAGAAATATAAACCAAAAGACAAGTAAAACAAGCTGTGATTTTAGGTGCAAATCTCATTTCTTTGCATTTCACATTGTAGCTCTTGGTTGCAGGATACAACCAATTACAACCAATTGCAAACCGTTTGCAATTCCATATTTCTTTTCGTTTTTATGAACGGACAAATTTAACCCTGTAACCTTTTCCTTTAGCACCACCATTAAGCCAAAATTTTAATGAATATTAAAATATTATTGTCATTTGATGACTTTTGCATTGTGTTTTGCTTTAATAGGCAAATGTTAGCATGCTTACATGCTAAACTAAGATGATGAACAAAGTAAAAATTATACCAGCTTAGAGTCAGCATGTTAGTATTATCATTGTGAGAAAGTTAGGATGCAATGTTAGAATGTTAGCATTTAGCTAAAAGTCTCACAAAGCTGCCAGTATGACTGTAGACTTATTGTTAAAGAATAATTGTTACAAATTTGGCCTGTCTTCTTAATTTTGGCCATCCATCTTCTATTGTTAATAACATTTTACTCACCAAGTAAATTAATGAGATTCCGGAACTTTGCAACATTGATAAAAAGAGGATAGATGGGGCAAGAAACGGGAGTATTCATCTGATACGAAGTTTTTAACAAACCTCCAGGTTAATCAAACTTGTTTGGAGGAGAAAACTAAGGTAAATGGTAGAATTATTAATTGAACTGTCTATTGTAAACATCCATCACAGCTTACGGACCGACTTGCTGGTTTAACTTTGACCAACCGTATTTACCATACTTACTTATGTCTTGGACACACACGTTTCCTATAGATGGGTTTCTGAGCAATGTCATCAGTGAGATGCACATGCAGTCATGGCGTAGAAAACAGCCAAAAATGAAAGAGAGCTTATGAGAAGATCAACATGAAAAGTTGTTTTTGTGTCTAAAACTGCTAAAATTCCAAAAATAATGACTTTAAAATATTGATTCCTGAAAGAAGTAAAACTTCTTGTTAGCTCAGAGAGCAGAATTAGCTGTTTGCTCCAGTGATCTGGTCAGAGATCTGTTTTAGACTGAAATTGCAAACACTTTGTTTTAGGCAGTTTTATGAATATTGCTTAGGCTCTGTGTTTCACATGTATTCAGAGTTTAAGTTTGGGAATGGATGACAGCTGATATAGGAGCAGAATGATGGCTTTGTATGGAAAATGTATCATGCTGCTTATAAATTTCCAGAAAATTATAAACAGGTGTATGGAGTCTCTTTTCATGATCCTGTGTGGTTGTTCAGTAATACTAATTAAATTGTAAAATGTATTGACACAGTTTGCTGGGAGTGAAGCTCTGCCTGTTTACACTGCAGCCATCTCTAATATGAGTTTTTGCTTTAATGTAGCACATCTAGCATGTATCCAGTGTCTTGTATATTTTGAGGAAAGATACATGCTAATATTACAAATATAATAATCAGAGTAGCCAGTGCTCTTAACTTGTGCAGCAGGCAAACAGCATGACATTAGTTTTTTTATGCTAATGTTGTGCTTTTAAGTTGTACTGTCAGTTGATCTTTTTGAACACACACAGGTTATTTCTCTCTACCTGTGGAGCTAACTTTGTGTATAGCTTAGTCTAGCATTATCACTGCTACTAGGTGCCATTTCTCACTGGAATATGTATCATGTTAGCTTCCTGGATGTTTCAAGTTTTTATAAAACAGTTTAGATAATCTGGCTAAACTGATGGCCTTTTTACAACTTGTTTTATTGTCTGACACCTTGTTTGTTGGACTTTGTTGTCCATGTTACCAGATCTAAGCATTACTTTTGTAAAAACATAACAGAAAGAAATGACAGCCAAAACCACGAAAATGAGCCACAGAATTTCATTAATGACCTCTTTGAAGCACCAAAGATGTAACTGAAATTGAGAAACTGTATAATCTTACTCATTACCAGTTACTTTATTTTCAAAATGGTACTTACTGTGACTGATTTGAAATCAATTGCTAAGATCACTTTCTTCTTTGTTATTGGTTTGACGTGAGCTTTGCACAATAAAAAATTATAACCAGGAGATTTGGATCACACATTGGTTTTCCACAGAGGCAGACATTGCTGACAGTTTCATCCTGAAGGCTAATGTAGTGTGAATGTCCTGCGTGTTCACTTTATGTGTGCGCCTTGCAGGACTTGCACTTCGTTTTGTATCTTTCAACCAGTCTTTCACTGTCTCTTATCTTCTACCTTTGCCCCCCCTAGTCCTTTTCTCTCCGCCTTCTCTCTTCTCTCTCTGGTCAAGTCCTCTCCTGACCGTCTCTCCCTATCTGTCTACTTCCACTGATGCTTATCATACTCCATCATGTGTGTGTGCAGAACATGGGCCTCTCCATGTCGAAAATGCTGTATCATGCTTGTTCAATGAAAGAATGGCCCTGGGTGCTGGATGCCTTGTGATAAATGACAAACACACACACACACACACACACACACACACACACACACACACACACACACACACACACACACACACACACACACACAGGCAAACCACAAGAGAAGCTTTGGTATGTTGTGTGATGCCAGTAGGGAGCAGCTGGGTGTCACAGTGAAGTCCCCACAAAGAAACTAGTGATGACAAGCAGCAACTGCTTAACTACAATTGGGTGACGTGTATGAAATCAGTCAATGCACTATTAAAAGAGACTCTGATATTTAGTTTTAAAAGTATAATACTATAACAGGTGGGACTATGCTATTGCTCTTACACTGAATTTAATGCATTTTTGTAGAAAAAAAAAGGGGAGAAAAATAATTTGTTACTCTTTAAAGCAGATGACAAAACAATAAGCTCAATTCATTTGCCTCAATACTCACCAAACTTTGTGTTTTTATGCCTGGGCAGACAGAGTGATGAGGGTAGCCTGGTAAAGTACATCTAAAAAAACATTATTCTTCAAAAGCCATTGTAGTGCTGAGGCTCAATATCCGAAGTTGGACTTAATTTCACTTTACCCATAAATTTTGTTTTCTCAATAATATTAAATATCCAAGATTAAATAGGAAACAGTCACCATTATATGGTGGCCCCTTAGGACAACCTACATTAAAACTGGTAACTGGTTTTAATGTTGTGGTTGATTGGTGTAGAAGAGTGAGAGAACAAAAATTAAGGGAGACACACTCCAAATCCACAAATGCAACAAATACAAAAGCACCTGCAAGAGTGAAATCACGAACATTAATAGAAACATGCTCCAAATGCAACAAGAATTCCTCCACTAGATGTGCAGGGGGAGTGATAGGCTTAATGTTACAGAGACGTTTGTGTGTCCTTCCGGATTCATGCACCTTACCTAATGCAACCCTTTATTAAGTTTTGATATTTTTTCAGGTGAAAAAGTAACCATTTACAGTAGATTTTTAATATATGGTCAGTTTATCAAAATAATGCTTTGTCCTAAGGGGCCACCTTACCATGCCTGCCTGGAATTTTCTTCCAACATTTTCAGAAATTTGAGTACCCGCCTGTTGGGTGAGAACAGGCATTTATGTCCCGAGATGACCAGCCGGTCAATGTGCACTGTTGTTCCGGGGAGAATATTCTTATCTCAACAAGTTCTTTGGTAATTTACTGCTGGCTCTGTTGTCTGTAGCATTTTGAATTATGTTATAATTCGTTTTGGAAGATGCCATTTAGTCTCACAGTTGAAATATAATATTTGTTGCTGCCAGTTTGTCTGAAGGTAAAGCTGAATACATAATACATATATGTTTGGTTGGACACTCTAGCAACAGTGGTCCTTTGGTGGACTTTGTGGTTCTTATATGTACAGATATACCACCATATTTAAATAAATATAAATATATAAATGAAACTGAACAGAGGCAATGCAATTAGAAATAAAGTTCAGAAATAAAGCTCTCTGTAATGTTGTTGCTAATCCAAATCAAGCCCACCACCCCCCACGCATCCCAGAGCACTTCTGATATAGCAGTTCTTGTTGCATGTGTTTTACTTATCTGTTTGTGTTTTGGTATGTGATGCATTTCTTTTTCACACTGAGCCTTGCCCACTTAAAACAAGTCTGAAAATCAAAGAGATGTCTGTGAAGAATTTTAGTCATCCAGATCATGGTTATCTAAGAAAAGTTGAAAAAAGGGCAACTAGACTTGGCTGTAGATCTTGGAAATGTTTCACCTCTCATCCAAGAGGCTTCATTTCTCACTGACTGGTGGGGAGTCCCAGGTATTTATCCTCGGTAGGGTCATTATCAAGGCTGTTTTAACGACAGTCGTTAGAGTCGATGGCCAGTCATTGGAGTTTTTGAGGCCAAGTGTGAATACCTGGGACTCCCCACCGTCAGTCAGAACTGAAGAAGCCTCTTGGATAAGAGGTGAAATATCTTCAAGATCTACAGCCGAGTATCTACAACCAGGTCCAGTTGTCCTCGATTCAACTTTTCTTGGATAAGATCATAGAGAATACAAAAATCAGAAATCTTTTATGCAAAATAATCAGAACTGTTCAAACCTTGGCAGAAAATACTGTGTTCATGTAGCAACCCACTGCTCATAGCAAAAAAAATTTTAATGAGAAAAAAGGTTTTGAGGGCCTTTAAAGTAAAAGACATCCTTCTATTTTAAGAAACATAAGACTTTACTCAACACTCTAGATGACTAGATGACTTTTTAAAATTGATTTTTTTTTTATAGTGTTCACTTTAGTTTAGTGTCAACTGTCTGTGTGACATGTCTGCAGGGTGTTGTTAAAATTGTTTGGATAGACTGTTTGATGTGTTCTGGCTTCTTTCAGAACCTCCACACAGAAGCTTGTACCTCATCCAGATGCATTTCATTATTACCTCTGAAAGTGAAGTTGGATGGGGGGCATTTTTTTACTACTGCAACAGATCTGGCTGAGATATGTTGTTGGGACAACCCTTCATTGATTGATTAGACTTTGAATGTTACTGTATGATTTTCGCTTAGTGTTGGCAATGGGTTGTAGGAAAGTCCTAAATATGGGACTTCTTGATTGGTTTAGTTTGAAAACTAAACCTTAAAGACAACAACTGCAACAACTTCAGATTGCAGTTTTGGAAGTTGGGAGACTTACTTTTGTCAACAATAGAGTTTCTAGTGAAAGCTGAAGCTGTTTTCTGGATGGGCCAAAGAATCAAACGGTTTGAACTTGGTTAAACATTGAATTAAGTGAGAGTTTTAAGATGTATTTTGGATTTTCCTACGTCTTCCATTTTCCCCTCCTTTAATGGATGGGGTAAAGGATGTGTTGGTTGATTCATTCAACACTTTGGCCCAGATCAACTTAGCTCAACTAATGGCCATTTTGGTATGGATATTTATGCATAGTCAGCATTTTAGTCATAGTGTATTCACCTGTACTAATAGGAAACTTTTTAAGTTAAAACTACTCAGAATGTATTAATTGTTATCAAGTAATTAATTTTTGTTAGGATTGTTCAATATGAGCTTTCCAACATAGTCCATGCATAGTGTGACTTGGCTGTCCCATTTATGACCAGCTGACAACCTTGAAGTTCATAGCAGATCTGTGAACAGACCCGGTTTTCATCAAACACACATTCCACCAATAACAGTCCTCTTTAGTAGTGGGATCATCTGCCACCAGCCAACAGGTGACATCGCACAAACAAGATTTAAGGGGAGTTTATTACATTTATTTCAATTTATCAAGTCTTATTAAAGTCACTAATCTGTGATTTCTCATATAAATATATGTACATTTTTGCATCCTATTGACATTAGATTGAGTATTTTTTTTCTGGTAGCTCCTCCCTGGTAGAAATATCCTTTACCCCACTAGAGGAGAGTATTGCTGCGGCTGAAGATGCTGGTGTGGAATAATCAGAAGATGCTGGTGTGAGAAATTACTTGGTGGAACATACAAATAAATGAGCACCAAATGGACCACATACAAAAATCCAAAAGGAAAAGCAACAATCATGGCAGCATGACAGTAAAGCTTCAGTAAAAAAGTAGGTGACAAAGTTAAAAAATAGATCTTGCAGACACATGTAAGATCTACTTTTACATGTAAACCAGGAAATTCTAGATATATTTGTGTACCAAACAACCACCACAATCTGTGTCCTCTTCCCAAAAACCCTAATAAGGACAGATCTATGTCTGTCAAACCATTCATTTTGGTTTACTGTGACAACAGCAACCAGATGTGTATATTACTATTCCTTTATTGTTAGACATTGAAAACTTTGAAAATGGACAAACAACTGACATACATCCTTACACTGCATGTCTAAGAGCAACAAGAGCAGCCACATATGCCCCTAAATAATCCCTAATGGAATGTTTTTCTCTAGCTCGTTGACAGTTGAGACAAGAAAAATATGTCATTTAATGTATGGAATGGTATAAGGCTTGTCCTATTATACGTTATTTGAACAACAATGGAAAAAACATCTGCATCATCTTTTAAGTTGTGCATTTGGGGGGTTCATTTACCTAAGGTGCCACATGGGGTCTCAGTGGAGATTAAATCACTAGACCTAACAGAACAAAGACTAAAGCATGTTTGAATGTTTGACTCTTTTTTCGTGAAAGGTAGAAAAATTGTAGTGGAGGATAAACACTCTATACCCTGTGAGGCTGTACTTCAGTTTTTCAGACTGCTTTATACTGGCAATTAAGTAACGGTGTGACCTGTAGTCTAAAGTAGTGTTGGTTAAGTCTGACCTAGAACTGGTAAATGACAGATGCCTTCAGACAACTCAGTTGCCGAAGATCCTAAGAAGAAGACTACAGTGTATAGGCATGCTAGTGGCTCTTTAAGGCTGCAATGATGTTTACCAGGCATAATGTTGACCATGTTCACATTCTTGGTCAACACGTTTGGCACTAAATACAAAGTACAGCTGGCTAATGCGAATTAGTTTTGCAGGTATTTGATCATAAACCACTGGGCAAAATAAAAATTTGACCTGATGAAGAGAATAGATAGAAGTTACAGTAAGTGATCACCCAAGTCATTTCATTTCATACTGAGTAGTTCATGAATGTCTGAACCAGGTTTCATGTTAATCTATCCAATAGCTTAGACATTTCAGTCTGGACCAAAGTGGTGGACCAACGAAAAGACCAGTATCACCACTCCTAAGGCTATGAATCTAGCGTAGCTAAAAATCTTTTTATGTTAGTGACATATATAGTATCATGATATTGTGTACTTTCTTGAAATTGAATTGAGAAACTGTTTATACATAAAAATACTCATAAGAATGTCTGTTCTTGGTTAATCTACTCAATTTAATATCTGATAAATCATGGTACTTAATCAGATTGATATGAAAATCTTGTAAATCCAATATTGTAATAAATCACTCCCATTTATTAATCTGCAACATTGTCAGCAATGGCCTACTAAAAAGTAGAGATATTAAAGGAAGAGCTACATTAAACGGCTTATAATAAACAATATACAAAAATATAATAAAGACAAATGTCTGTCATTTCATGTTAGACACAGTTATATTGCCTAACCCTATGCAGCATCAAACTGATTTTTGTTATATGATAGTCAGGTATTTTAAGGTAACCAGAAGAAAATTTCGAAACATATTGTATATTTGGTTGTATTGAGTGTTGTGCAGATTTATCCTACTTTTACTGAACACTACATTGATGGTATATATGCATATATTCAGGCAAATATATCTGAGTTCAGCAGCACTAGCTGAGTGAAACACAAAAACACACAGTTTTGTTGCCTTTCCATACCTCAGCTTTGTTCTGCTTTGTGTCCATAGGATCTTGTGGGTGTGTGTTGGTGTGTTTCTCCTCCATGCTAACCAGCTTTAGTTTGAGGTAGGACACCTCGTCCATCAGATCCAGCTTTTGAGTCTCCAGACAGGTCCTGCTTATCAGCTCCTGGGGAAAACTCATATACACACTGTGAGTTAGATGCATGGAGAAAAACACTTTAACAGCTTTTGAAAATCCACACCTATAGGAAACGTCAAAGAAACACAAACATTTATAGGAGATCAGTGCATTGAGAGGTCAGCATGCTACTCCACTCAGTACAATGTTCTTCCCACACTGACTGAGGAGGCCAGGCTGGGGGCCAAGACCCCACAAAGCTATATATATATACACTCAAACACAGGGAAGCTAAGGACTTTATTAATATAAAGTATCTCTGTGCTTCTTTTTCATGGGAGAGGGAACAAGAAAAATGTGTCTAAAAGAGAGAGAGAGAGGATATGTTGGGTGTCGGCCCTGCATATCCACTCTTTCTCTCTCATGAAAAAGTAAAGTCACACAAAACATACAACTCTTTTTATTCTTTTTTTTAATCTTGTATGTACTACTGAGGGGAAGCACTAAATTTCATTGTACAGCTGACAAAGATAAATAAAGGCATTCTATTATATTCTATTCCATGCTATTCTATTCTTTGCCAACTTTCAGTGTGTCTGTTGCTTTCGTTTCCTCATCTAAATTAATTCTAATCCCACTTCCTCTTTGATAAAATCAGAGTTAAGCTACCCTGTATTGCTGTTTAAGCCTCTAACATCCAACCTCTTGCCCTATTTTTGTTGAGATAAAATATTTCAGAGGCAGATGGAAAAAAAAATAAGAAAAACATAAACCTAGAGTATTTATTTCTGTCTTGAACACAGCAAATGGGGATTCTACAGCTAAATGATCTAGAGAAAATGTCACAGAAAATGAAATTAAGTGTTCAGGATATGACAGAATCATAATTACGTATTAACTTTTCTGTCGTGTTCTAATAATTAAATGCAAGTAGGTCAAACTCAGTGTGACAAAAATTAAAGTGCATGTCATGTAACACAACACTGAACAAGACTTAGTGTCTACAGTTATGCTAAATTCTCTGTGAGGCTGTACAGTGGTTAATTGCAGCGGTGTTCTGATCTAAATGCTAATGTCAGCATGCTAAAGTAATGACAATGACAGTGCTAACATGGTCTTGTTTAGCCAACAAGTCCTCCATCCTGAGTGTCCATATAAGACCTTTGTCGTCATGGTTACAATAATAAACATAATGCTAAGCTTATGGAACGGTCACGGTTTGGTCACTAAAACGTTTTGGTAAGGTTTAGGAAAAGATCATGGTGTGGATTTAAATAAGTACTTCCTTAAGGTAAGAGAACCTTTGTTGACTATCAGTTTCAAACAAGAAAAAAACAACAGTCTCCTGTGTCAAAGTTAGTATTTTGTTGAGCCATCCATCCACGCCAACCTCCTCCTACTGCAGACATTGTCGCTCTTTATACTACATAATGTGATGTCCTCCTTTGGTCTCGTAAAATCACTACGGCCGTTACAGGTCGCCTAACAATAAGACATAACTATGGGTCATATTAAGCTGCTTGCATGGAAAACCTATGGACTCATTTATTTACAGGAGGACTGAAAGCACTGGCTGCTGGATGCCATGTGGGTCTGGATGTCTGATGTTGGACCATTTTGCCCAAGGCCTCGAGGCAAGCCAACTCACTCACCTCAATCTGACAGCCAAATAGTACCCATCTCTCCTGCTGTTATTAAATGCACGGCACGTCATATAAGCTTGAGAGTATCTATAGGTCCTTAAACTATACACATTCTTTTTCCTCTTAAGGGTTTTGGTTTGGATTAATTAAACACATTAGGGGCGACTCTCTTTGACAACAGAGGGATACCACATGCACCAAATGGAAAGATCAAACGGTAAACGCATTGTGTTAACACCACAGCTGCAGACAGACGGCTAAAAACCCTAAATCACTCTTGCTCAGCAGCCAAACACACACACACAGAAAATCTGCTTAGTTATGGCAGCTGACTGCCATAAGCAAGTCCAATATTCATATTTTGTCTTGACTAAATACTTAGATTAAATATCAGGCTGTTTAGTTGCTAAATGCTACACCATGTTCACCAGTTAGCCACTAACTAACCTTTAAACAATTTGTCAATTTTTTGTAAACATGTCATGTCACGTGAAGTCATAGTATGACTATATGTGTGGGTGGATCCCCTCAGGCGTCAGAATGCTATACTGCATGTGTGCATGTGTGTGTATGTATATCTGTGTGTGTGTGCTGTCTCAGAACTATTTCTTCTTAGATTAGTTGTGGTCCACACGACACATAATGTTACATGGCTGAACAGACTCTCTCTATTTTTTCATCTCTCTCTGTTGTTCTCTTTCTATCCTCTCTCTGTCACACACACACACACACACACACACAAGAAAGTGACAGTGATACGGACAAAGTACATTCTACAACAGGAGCAGTCAGGTTGTCACCTTTTAAATCCTTCAAACTTGTTCTCTAATTTAATATTGAGCAGATTTAAGAGGCACAGATTTGGGAGATGATAAATACCCAAAAGATTCAAGAGAATACAACACAATGACACACAAACCCAAAACCAAGATGGCTGTTATCTTTCTCCACACTCCACCCTTCATCTCTCTCATCAAACATCTCATATCGCATTAGCTATTTGACTAGCACTTATTGATTTTGAAATGGGACCATGTTAAACACACATAAATGCACACACAACCATAAACCAGGAAAACAGCTGCAGATCAGTGAGGCTTAACCCAATAAAACCTCAAAACTTACTATCAGTATTCGTGAAGCATTGTAAAGATCAGAGGCAGCAGCAGCTGGAGATCTACAGTCAGTTTTAAACAGTGCATACCGTGAAAACAACTGTGGTTGCAATGCTTGGCACTTTTGTTAGCTTAGAAGCAAAGGGCTTCCATTTTATTATAACAGTAGCATGGTACAAATTCTCTTTTTCAATTACAAGTAAGAAAAATAGAGAACAAGAAAACTCCCTTCCTGAGAACAGGGAGAGCATTTTTTTTTTATTTCTGCTGGGTTTTCATGACTATTCTAGTTTTTTTTATTATAAAAGCGGGCTGGATAAAGATAATGAATGTCACAGCCCTGGCCGGGTATTTATTTTGGGGCTGTGGCCTCTTTATCCTTGTTGTTGACGAAGATGAGGACAAAGAGCCTGTTGAATTGTCTAAATAGAAGGCTGATTCTCTGATACACAGAGCTGTGTTCTTGTTGGGTTCAGCCTGGCAGACGTCATGGGTTTGTCTCACCGGTGATGTCAGGCAGAACAACTGGAACAGCTTGAAGACAAACAGTTTCACACTGCTTTATATGGGCAATTAGGTAGAAGTGTCATGTGTAGTCTACAGTATAGGTCACCTATAGCTTCCAGAAGTGTTGGCTAGAATTCTAAAGTGGTAAAAGGACAGTTGTCTTCAGACAACTCAGTTACTGAAGACCCTAAGTACAACATTAACCATCTACAGCCATAATAGTGGCTCTGTGAGGCTGTATGTAGACACAGCTGTGCTTTGAGCTAACTGCTAATACGGACAAAGTACACTTCTTGTCCTTATGCTAATAATACCTTATTAAGGTGTTATGCTTACCATCTTCATCTTCTTAGTTCAGGTTTTAAGTATGCTAACCTTTGCAATTTTGCACTAAACACAAAGTAAAGCTGAGGCTGATGGGAACGATATTTGATTGCAGTGGAACATGGATGTCTGTAGAGAATTTCGTGGCAAGCCATCCAATAGTCGTTGAGATATTTCAGATTGGGCAAAAGCGGTGGTCAGCTAAATGACCAACCATCACTGCCATCCATAGAGCCAAGCTACTACCGAGGGTAAAAAGAATCACTTAGGAAAAGCAAGAAGACAAGTGTGACTGAGTGTAAAATAAACATTGATTGCTGTGTACCTTCACAGGTTAAAACAATGTAACAATTGAATTGAGGTGGTCGAAGATGGAAAGATTTTCATTTTGACAGAATTGTTACTGATTTTGTGTTTTTTCTTGTGCCCTTGACAAATTGACTTGACTTGTTTCATTATAAGTTTCACTAAAACATCTAGGATTTAATGGTTTGATTTCTATGATTTAACACCCCTCTGTAGACTTGAAAAGGTCTATGAAACTTGGTCTGATTCATATTTGATTCTGCTAATACAAGGTCTTCACCCAACACCAACAAAGTATATCCAATCATAACACCACAAACAGTTTCAACCAACCACCTGTGACTCAAACAAACCTTCAAACAATCATTTACTTATGAAATTCCAATACATCCCTACCTTTATCTTTTATGACAGACCTTACAGTTTCATCAGATGCTGTTAATTAGTCAAACAGGCGGGTAAGTAGACTCATCCTCTATAAAATCCTTTCAGACACACTTGTGCTGAAGGGCTACAGAAATACATATACCTGACTTGACCAGCAGTGGTGTGTTAAAAAATTTCTTTAACAAAAAATTTCAAAGGATATGTCTGGCCAATTGTTTTGCTCATTGCAGTCTCATATATCAGCTGCTATATATTAGGAAATTCTTTTTTTCTTTGCTTTGATTGAAGCAAATCTCTGTTTTCGGTATACCTGTTAACTTCACAGCCAACAACAACTTACTGAACCAAAAACAGGCATTTGTTGTTAATACAAAGTCATTGTTAGTGTTCTGAACTGACAAAGTATGAAACAACAGTGGTTGCAGAGTAGTCAACAGTTCTTTATCTAAAAAAGTCACCTTCAATCTCAGTTTGTTATGAGAATAAACTTCTCTAATCTAATAACACTAGGAATAACACAGAGTAATGCTGAGCTTTGACTTGTAAAATCTACTTGTTGTTGCTTGTGTTAAACCCACCACATAAGTAACTAGGTAAGGACTCAGAGGTGGTTAACAGTATAAAGTCAAGATGAAATGCTCTGCATGTAATGCTGTTCCACTCCTTTATTTATTCATTTACAGTACCACTTCACTCCTACTACTATTCAACCACTCTTCTATGTGTACATTCTGTTAACTGCTGACAAAAATTACCACACTGCTAATGCCATTACTTGAGGTCAGTTTCTTGACATTTGTTCATATCAGAAAATAAAGTTAAATCAAAAGCAATATGTCACCTTACTAACTATTATCTCTGTGATCCAGCGGTAATAATTACAGTATTTGAGCATTTGAAAACATGTGTAATGTTTTAATTTGAGCAAATTAATGTAGTTCAGCTATTAAAATATTGAGGATCTATTTTTTATATTGCCAAGAAACTCAGCAATGCAATGTTTTATAAAGAAGAAAATGCACTCAGCATGTTTGTTAGACCCCAAATATACACACAATGTTTTGGTGAGTAATACATTTAATTAAAGAACAAGAAATTCTAATTAGCCACCCGTTAATTATCCCATATATATATTATAGGCCCGTAAATTATCTCTCACACATCTAACTAAACAGAACCTTTAACATATTGCTATTTTTTGTCCAAGTCAAAACAGTTTCAGTTGCACAGATATTGCATTCTCAATGTTTTTTTTTTTACACGTGTGTGTGTTTGTATGTCTGTTAATCTGTGTGTAATACCTGCTGCAGCATCTCCTCAGTGGAGGTCAGTTTCTGCCGGTGTTCCTCCAGAGAACTTTCTAGATCTCTGATTTTCTCTCCCTGGTCCTCCACCTGGTCAGTCAGAACGCTCACCTAATGGGTGACACGGTCATACTCTGTTAGGACACCCAGACAGTCAGCTGAATTAACAGATGCAGAAAAACTGACAGAATTAAACCTAAAGCAAAATACACATCTATCTTGCATTTTGTATACTGTATACAGTATACAAAACACAAAATACACCATGGCAATGATTTTTACTGTTCTATAATGTCATCCGCACCAAATACACATGGATGTAACTTTTAATATAGAACATTGCCATGTCTCTTTCTCCTCCCTTCAACCACTCAAACAAACATTCATCCTGGCATACCTCAACTCCAAAAAAACACACATTTACTCAGCAGTCTGTCACTCAAGAATGTGCCACACATTTACTATAATCTCCCTGACAACACATTCACCTCCTGCAAAACACACATGCACACACACAATACAGCTCTCATGTTCTACTGAACTATGCCAAATCCTTCTGACAGCATCTGGTTCTCTGTCACTTCAGCTTCCATGATTTTTACCCCTGCAGCTACATTCCGTCTCACAGTACTCTGGCAATAAAGAATCTCCTGCAAAGTTACTCGCTCAACATGTATTTAAAATCCAGATTACAGAGAAAACAAGGACACAGTGTGGTTACAGACAAGAGGCAAGTGAATGATCTGGTAGCCTGTGTTTCCTAACAATGAAGGCCAATCATGACCAAGTGAGTAAATTAGCACCTAAAAACATGTATAGAACTAATACCTGACAAATGTAATTCACAACCCTATGCTTTAAGGATGTAGTGCCACAAAACAATTAAAAGGCAATGTATGACTTTAATATGAATGTATAAACTCGTATTGCTGAAGACCCAACGTTAGTAAAAATACAGTCTCTTACCTTCTCTTTACTCCACTGCTGAGCCACACATACACAAATGAAAGTGCAAGTTCCCTACTGGGCTACACGGAAGTTAGTCACAGTGTATATATGCTAACTCAGACACACACAAACTGAGGCAAGACAACACCTCACATAAATAAAAGGTAGGGGAAGAGAAAGTAAAGCAAAGAACAAACTGTCAACATGTCAAATTCGCAATAGCCAATTAAATCTTCTGTCAGGAAAAACATGCGTTGGTCACCTTGGATATCAACCAATCAAAGCTGGCGTCAGATGAGGAATGTGTAACTAGTAGGTGTGTGTGTGTGTGTGTGTGTGCGAGAGAGAGAGAGAGAAAGAGAAATGAGATACTAACTTTATGACAACGTTATGAATCAGATTTATCCAGGCAGTATGCCCTTACTCAACATAAAAAACAGATCCACTCACATGGGCTTACCAAGAACATAAAACAAACATACACATGAGTGAAGAGAGCCTGAGGAGCAGTCTGAAAACTATAATTTAAGTATGACGAATGTAAAGACAGATTGTGGACATAACAGCTATATGAACCAGTTATTAAAGTGATCTACACTGATCAGCTCTCGCTCTCTCTCTCTCTCTCTCTCTATATATATATATACACCTACTCAGATGATATCAAGCATGTTTTGTTATGAGATAACACAAAAGTCCTAGGATTGTAGACAAGAAACCAAGCTGTTTTTCCAGTGTGGTAATCCCTACAGAAAAAATCCCTGGCTCATTTACTCACAGTAAGGATTCAAATAATTATGTCAACAACTGAACTAGAATTATAACTTTATTTCTCTTTGATTGTGTTTTAGCAAAAGTAGGACAGTACACTGAATCTCATGCAGAGGCAGAAGCAATTATTTTTATACATTTTTTTTTGTCTTTTTTTGACAGAGGACAGTACAAATTCTCTCTCTCAGTTGTAAACACACACACACACACACACACACACACACACACACACACGAACACATATAAACACACACATCGCTCTGACCTGTAACACCAGAGACTCCTTGTCTCCCTCTAGGCGGAGCAGTCGCTCTTGGTAGGTTTCATTGTTGGCTGAAGAACACAGGTTCACCTTGACAAAACCCACAGAAAAACAAAACTAAGTCCACAGAAGTAAAACAACTGAACGTCATTATTTTCCTCTGGGCTTTCTTCTCCATACACAGTTGACTGAGCTAGCTTGAATTGATTGTTGATGATGTGTTTTGGGCTGAAAGTTAACAGAATTAAAGTTTTGGACTGTTTTTAGACCAATGGTACCAGAAAAAAGGTAATTAATAATGGTATTATGATGTGGATTTCTTTCCTAAACACTAATATGTATGAAATGTTGCAATTTGTTTACATTTTGATTGAAACAATGCTATAATTTTGTGAGTTTCAATACAGCTGGATAATTTAAAAAATATTGATTTCTGAACTCAGTTTCAGGAATTCTCTGTGTTTGAAGACCCAAACATTTAGATGATAACAAACAGAAACCATTTTAGCTCATAGTTACTGGCTCAACATGTATTTAAAATCCAGATTACAAAGAAAACAAGGACACATTGCGGTTACAGAAAAGAGGCAAGTGAAGTACCAGCAGTACCACAAAGCAATTAAAAGACAATGTACAATTTGGATATGAATGTATAAACTCCCAATGCTGAAGACCCAGAGTTGCTTTAGTTTGAAGAATAGGGCCCTAGACTTTTGTATCATTATTCTGCCAGATTCAGGTGTATTTATACTACAATCAATTGACACCCCTTGGCTACACAAAGGATGAACTCCATTTAACTAATTATGTGACTTCTAAAACCGATGGACTATAATAGTGATGATTTAGGTTAGTCTTATTATGCAATTATGCATGCAACATGTATTTTGTATTTAATGTTTGTTATTAATTTAAATAACTTTGTAGAGATATTTTTTTCACTTCAACACTAAAACTGTTTTTTCTGTTAGTCAGTGTCAAAAAAGCCACATTAAATGACATTAAGTCTTAGAAATTAAATATTGATTTCGAGTTGTAAAATATTAAAACATGAAAACTTTGAGGAGGTTGGATAATTTTTATATAAATTGTGTTTGTTGTCTGGAGCTTCAGATAAGTACTGAATGATATCTTGTTCTTTTTGTATCTTTTCAGACCTGTGGCTATTGGAGGAAGCTGTGGTGTCACAGATTTTCCCAAAAATCAGCAAAAAGTAGTGGCAAGTCTGTCAGGTCATGAATCACACACACTATGGAAGATGAAGTGAATGTAACAGCATAGGAGTAACGATATCATAGATTTAAGTAGTGCATTTATGGTATGTTGTTTTTTTAAAAAGTAGCAAGCTGCATCCATAATCCACAGATGCTCTTTTCATGTACAGGACTGGTCTGAGCTAAACTGCTAACTGATTCCTGTACAAGTAACTGACAGAGCAGTTGCTGTTCAAATTCAGATTTTTCACAAGCACATGATGCAAAGTTATGAAAGATCATCTGATTCATCTGACTCCCATTTATCCAGAAATAGCCCAGCATTGGCAATAAAGTACCAACATGTTACTGAAGCTTGTGTTCTAATTTTCACAGAACCACAACATTCCCATCTCTGACCACTCTGAGGCTAACAAAAAATGTCTTAAATAAATAGATATGAATATTTTTTTTCAGTAAGCACACAACCAAGCACGAGGAAAAGCTTGGTCAGGTTCTGTCTAGAAACAGAAATGCCATGTAATATGCAGACAATGTAAAAGAGATCTTTCCTTTTGGTCAAAAGCCCTTTTGCTAGTTTTGTAATCCCCAGCTATTAAAGTGATGACAGTGTTCCACAACTCAGGAAGGAAAAATGACAATCAAGCAGAACCATTTTAATTTATGTAAGGCTTAAATGATCAAATCAGAAGAGTTTCCATTTCTTTCTAAAACTCAGATTATCCTGTTTTTGAGGGTCTGTGTCCAGGACTGACTCTGGGACTCCTTGCTGCTGCTGTTAACAGGGACACTAAGAAAGAAGAAAATATTATTATTAAGCTATGAAGCTTGCACATAATAAAATGATGTGTCTTGCTTCTCTCAGATTCAGAGCAGATGAAAAGCTCAACAGTCCCCTCATATAACATATCCTTTCATTCAACTACATTTATCAAGACTGATTACAACCATGGAAACATGACATTGTAGCTTTACCAAAATACTAATTAGACTGCAAATGTTTAAGATGGGTGGTGGCTGCCCATATGCTTTGAGAAAGTTATATCCTTTCAACTTATATGCTGTCACATCATATTGTATCATAGGGGATTTTTAGTCTTGTCTTTATATAAACAACTGATAATTATCTGTTAAATGTAATCTATATGTGACACTTTTTTTTAATAAATAAATAATCATCACTCACATTTTGGTATCAGACTGGTATCAGACATGAGGTCAGTACAACAAGACCTCCAACCTAAACAGCCATATAGATCATTTGTCCGTACCCTCAGATACGATACGTAGGAATTTACCAGTGGTAGGTGCACCAAACCTTCGCTGTCATGGTAACAATGATAAACACATAAGTTTTGGAATGGTTTGGTCTGGTTGAGGTACAAAAACTACTTGGTTAGATTTAGGAAAAGATCACCGTTGGGTTAAAATAAGTACTTCCTTAAGGTTACAGGACCTTTGTTGTAATGGTCACAATAATAAACAATTAATTAAGGTTGTAGAACGGTCATAAATAAAAAAACAACATTGGAAGCGTCTTCTGTGTGAATGTCCTGTATTTTGTTGACCCATCCACCCATCCAGCCTGTCCTCCAAACGCAGACTTTGTCACACTATACACTATTTTACCTAACTTATTCCTTTGCACAGGCAACCTATGGGGTCATTTTTTACAGGAGGACAGTCTTGATGAGCTTAAGTACTAGCCACACGAGTTCCCTACTTACAGTAGCTCATTGCCAGATTCTGAGGGCTGGCTGGAAAATTTACTATATTGCATAATGGCACAAAACAAAAACCAAATTAGTATTTCAGCTGTATTGCATCAATGATTAACTATTGAAAAGGAAATGATGCATCAGAACTTTCTGCACTTGAATTGGACAAAACTCAGGTTTATATTTGTGGCTGTTAATGTACTTAAAAATATCTAAGCAGTTAGTAAGACTTTTAATGAAAAATATTCAAACTACACCTGAGACTTAAAGCTGCATTAAACAAAATTTTTATATTAACAATGGATCAAATGACTATGAATATTGTGAAAGTTGTCGCTCATAATCATCATCCAACTCTGCAGTCCCTGTCAGCTCTACATAGCATTTTTAGTGCCCATCAGCTCTCTTGTTTTGCTTTTATGGCCGACAACTTTATGCTGAGAATTAACCTTACATCTATGTATTTCTGACTGTCTAAGAGCACAAACAGAAGACTCTAAAATCAGAATTGAACCCTTGATGATCTGTCTGCAGCTGAGGTCAGTTAGTTCAGAGCATGTATACAAACTGGGCTTCCTGGCAGTGACCATATGGACACATCAAACCTATTAACATAGTGTAAACTAAAAAGACAGAAAAGGAAATGGGGGGAAGAGAGAAAGAAAGCATGAGATCAAGAGAGAGTAAAATGATTCTCAATGCTTCATTGACGTCACACTTGGATTAAGTGGCACCAAAGGCACCAAAGGCAACAGCGGTATGAAAAGAGTTTCTGTGTGAAAGTCAGCTTCAACACCTAATATTTTTGTTTGTAATAATGCTACAGTGCAGTATGACTTTTGGTTTTGTCACTCCAGCAGGAGCAGTCAGGAAGTATTTGAAATGTGCTGTAATCACAGATATTCCCATCAGACTGCAGAGAAGCTAGGGAATTTCAGGGATGTGACAGAGCAGTTGAAGGGGCTGATAAAGCAAACCAGGCCAGTCTGTTTCTATGTGTCTGTCATCATCTGGAGGCTAATGTGAGAGTGGAAGGAAGGGGAGAGAGAAGGGGAGTGAACAAAAATTTGGGGGCAGGTTTAGGTTCTTACACATTACTGGATATTTTAGTCAAAAATAATGGAAATATAGTCACAGTTTGACTACAAAAATTAAAGGTTGTATGTAAGAGGAGTGGCAATAGTTGAAGGTATACTACTAAATTTATTGTAAATAATGCCATTCGCATGAAGAGACACAACTGTTGAATTTTTGCTATTTGTACATCTCTTGTAGGCTGTGCAGTGCTCTGAGCATTTATAGTAAAAGCTGTGGCCAGTGGAGTGGGGGGGGCTTCCAATGACATACAGTACAGTATACATTATGATTCCACTGTATAAGAATGCATGACAACATGCAGGATACCACCTTCTTTCAATGATTCACAGAAAAAGTGCTCTGTATAACAGTCACTGCTCTGTAAATATAGTGTATGTATATACAATAATTCCTTCCCAGGTCACAAAACCCATTTACTGTATATTTTTACTATAACTTTCAAATTCAAACTCATAGTGTGTTCTTGCTGTAAGACTGATAGTAGTATTGACAGTTTGCACCCAAAACCTATTTTTTTGAGTAAAAATACTGACCAAGCTGCCTCTGTGTATAGCAACAAAATTTCTTCCCTTGTTGCTCTTAAATTCAGTGTTGACTGTTGATTTGATTTGGCCCTACAGCATGTGTAACATGTTAACTTAGGTAGTCTCTCTGATCACACCACTGTTTTTAAATCCAATTTAATGGCTAGCCCAATTCAATTTTATGTCCGCACGGCCTGACGATAAACAATTCCAGTGAGTTTGAAAAAGTGAATTTTAAGGTGAGTCGGTGGCATTGTTTATGCAGATTTGTATTTGATTGATATATATTTGTCTTGATAGTTCAAAAGTTGTTCTCATTTTACATACAATGATAGACACTGATAAAAACAGCTGTTCACTGTTGTGGAGTACACCAAGCCACTGTAAAAACCCCAGGATAAACATGCAGTGGGTGGTAGCTTTGTGGAATGTCCTGAAAAAACTGAGCTACTTTTTGACAGGAAATAAAGGTGAAACCACCACACACACACACACACACACACACACACACACACACACACACACACACACACACACACACACACACACACGTAGCACACCACAAGTTGAGAAGCAGTCCAGCTCTTGAGCTAAGGGGAAATTACATCAGAAAACAGTCTGTCACTGGGAAATAATACATTAAAAACAGAACAATAACATGTATCTAATGGCAATAATTATCTCACAGGGCCAGAGGACCTTACCCTTTTGCTATAAACACTACTCCTCTCGTTTTTCTAAAGAAAACTCTGTAAGCTCCTTCAAGGCATCAATTTAATGGAAGGACTGTGCAACAAGGACAGGGGTGAAAATCGAAAAAAGAGAAAAAAGAAACATTAAAGTAAAGTAAAACCCGAAGACTCACCTTTTTGAGCCAAGAGAAGTGCCTGTAGAAATCAATGGGAGTCTCCATTGCTAGCCCATCGCTGACCTGCTTTTATCCTCTGTGTTTTTGTCCGACTTCATCAGAATTTGTGAGTGTGTGTTTATGTGTGTGTGTGTAAGCACAGCCCACAGACTGGACTAAGTAAGAGTGGATTCTTGAATTTGTAGCATGTGAGTACTGTCAAGCAAATGTGTGTGAATGTGTGTGTGACGGCAATGTTCATAGCTGTGGAGGAGGGTGTTGTACACTTCTTGCCTTCTAAAGTGGGTAAACTCCCCCTCCTCCCACAATACTTCTCTCTTTCCTTTTCTTCTTTACAACCACTCTTTTTTCTCTCTCTCTTGCTCCCTACTTTCTCCCCACTTTATGTTCCCTCACTTTCCCACTTATCTCTCTTTTCATCCGACACTCACTGCCTCCTCCTCAGCCTCCTCTCTCTCTCTGTTCTGGCTGGAGTTTTTGCTCCTCTCGTCTTTGACCTTGTTCCTACCCCCTTCTTTCTCTCTTTTCTTCAGAGTTGCTTCCCCTCTTTACTTCTCTCGCCCTTCTGGTGTCCATCTGACAACAAAATGGCCAAGCCCAGAAAGGAGGGGGATGGTAGGAGGTTTTGCTTTTTTTCTTCTTTCCCTGTCATCTGTTTGCATGTGAGTCTTAGTCCTTGTTCTCTCTCTCTCTTTCTGTCTCTCTCTTTCTCTCCCTCACACATACACACACATATATACACACGTACATACACAAATCAGCAGCATCTAATGTGAGACACGCAAAGCAACCAGCAGCAGGCTGTAATGTCAGCACAAACACAAAACATGCCAGATCTGTCCCCCCCTCGCTTGTGCTCTCTTTAATTAAGTTACAGTCAGAGTGCCTGGAGACTTCAAACCACTGTCTGCAGGAGTGAAAGACTTTCTTGCTTCCTCTTCCTCTATCTCTCTTTATCTCCCTCTCTCTCCCCTGTCTCTGTGTCTAAAATCATATTTATGTTTAAACCCATTAGCTCAGGTTCCCATTTTCTGTGTATTTTACAAAACCTTTCACCATAACAATGTCAGCCATTTGTCTAAATTACACATTACTTTACACACACACACACACACACACACACACACACACACACACACACACACACACACACACACACTCACACACACACACAAACACACACTCAATTATGAATATTGGGATTGCTCAGTACATCACAAGCTGTTTAAAGTGTCTTAAAAAGTTATGCATAAAACTCTATAACTTCATGTTCATTTGCATGTGTGTGTATGTTTTAAAAACAAACAAAAACAAAACTGTGTTGTGTTTATTGTTGTGTGCCTGTCCACATTTGCATAGCTGTTTGTGACAAACATTTTGTTATCTGGTCATGTCCATGCATGGACGTCTATCAAAATTTATGAGCACATGCACTGTACATGCCTACAAGTGCATTTACTGCTCATGTGTAGAACATGCAGATAGTGTACTTATTGTGCTAAATACAGAGCTGGGGTGTGTTGGTTTTGCAATATGAAGGGCTATAAGAGTATTACTGGTGATGGGTCAAATAGCAGAGTAATTATGTCACATGGCATGTAGGGGTTCAAACTATTTTATCTAGAATTGAAAGTCAAAGTCACAGACACCTTTCACTTCTTAAAAGGTATTTATTTATAACTTTGGAAAGTTTGCACTAATATTTTTATATTATCAATGGATCAAATAACTATATGTAATGTGAAGGGGTCAGTGATCAACTATAAGTCACCTATAAAGAATTATCACCAAACTCTGCAGTACCACTCAGCTCTACAGAGATCTTTAAAGTCTTTAAACTCATTGTTTTGGTTTCAGACTCACCAACTTTGCTGTTTTGGTTTACTCTCACAACTTTCGTCAGCCTTGTTTCCAGACACAGAAGGTAGCTTTTCTCACTAAAAAGCTCTGATGAACCAACTGTACACTACCTGGCCAGCACCAAACAGCAGACAGACGAAGTTAGCGACTAGCCAGTGGTAAAAGTGGAACATTTAGTTGCTAAAGAGCAAGACAGTTTGTCCTCAAGAGTTTGTGGAGACCAAAATAGAGCTAAAGTTCGGTAAAGTGGTGGAAATGTGACTCCAAACGAATGACAATATTGCTTTGTGTTTGCTGCATGTGTAAATAGGCAACTGTTTGCTAACATGGTAGCAATGTCAACTTTACAATAAAATAACGGGTCCTGTTGTGTTTACAGCTTGTTCCGCAACCCCCGAGTGGCCAAAAAAATCAGCTAATACTGCTATAATTGTGTAAAACTTAACAATCAACTATCTAAAGGATTTAATTAGGCTATGTGATCACCTTTTGTTGGCTGAGAAGGCAGAAAAACAGAACTTTTGACTGTTGAAAATGAGATGAGTATAGCATGAGATATAAAATGTAGATTAATGCCCCTGATGTGTAAAACTTAAAAAAGTCCCACTTTGCTGACACTAAGTGCTGGTATAAAAAAACATGCCAAGTAGCTGCTTTAAAGCTGAAAAATCCTGTGTTTTATTCTGTGTCTAACAATCAAAAAATTCTCTTTCACTAGTTTTGGGAAAACTCTAATCCAAAAACGTTCAGATGAGTCAGAAACACAGGATCATCTGAAGACATTTTACTGTCTCTGGGTCTTTAGCAGCTATTAGCAGCAGTCACAGGGTATGACAACTTGCTGCCAATAATACAAACATGATGCTTCCTTTGTTTACTGTACATGTTTGTATCTGAGAGTGTGTTTGTTTCACAGGATTATCCCCTGGAGAGAGGCCTGCGGGGTGCAGACTAATTTTAGAGCACAAGTGTCTTTAATCCTGTTCTTCTAGGTCAGCATGGAGGAGCAGGAAGGTGGTCAGGATAAATAAAAGAGGGAGCAGCCAACTTAACAGTCTAGCTACCTTGATACTCTGCCAGGCTTTTGTTCATCTGCTACTGAAATTTAAAGGCCACATTGAATTTTCACTGGAACTACTTTCCAGTAAAGAAATATTCCTTTTGGAAACTGTTGACAGTGAGGTTTGTGGATTATCTAGACAAGGACATTTTTTTTTAGAAAAAAATCTTGCCGTTGAGTTTTTCAAAAGCACTTATTTTACAATCATGATTTGTGCCTAACCTTAACCGAGTGATTTTGTTGCATAACCCTAATCATAACCTTTCCCTAACCTTAACCATACTGGTATTAGACTGTTCTTCTTATCTTTAACATAGCACCTTTACCAATTGCCATTTGCAGATATTGCGGGAAGCGAGAATTGTAAAAATCACTTGCGGTGAATGTAAAAAAAAGTTGGTACTAAACAAAATCTGGGATTTTCCAGAATTGTCCAGTATTGACATTTTTTCTGCCTATAGGGTTCTGTTAGGGAATTTCTTTTGGGTTACATAGGTCAAGCATGGGCCTTGAGGTCTCAGGCAAAATAGCAGCAAATCTTTCTGGCTGTCTTCTCTCCTTGAGACATTGGCAGCAAATCTTTCTGACTGTCTTCTCTCCTTGAGACATTGGGCAGCTGTCTGAGGTTATTTGGGGCAGCATTGCTGTAGTAGCCATGGTCAAAGGGGATGGCTGTTTTTGCCTACCTAGACGCCATAGATTGGGGTCTGTTAGAATCCATGGGAATAGCCAGATAACAGTGGCTCCAGATCAGGAGGCACTAACGCTATACTGAAGGCTAAATGCAACTTGATCTGAACTAACATGGGTAAAAACATTTCCCTGTTTACAGAATAACAAACCAATAGACTAACTCCACAAACTGTGGAGGCATTGAGCTTGACCATCTCTGGGCGTAAAGTATTTGCAGTATAATCTGTAAGGGATAAAAGACTGAGAACAGTGGACTGAGCTTCAGAATAGCATATGGCAGGATGGCAGAATGGCAGATGGCATCATGCACATAAACTTGTATTGATAATTTCTCAATTCTCCTTGGCCATGCTTCAATAAATATTTTCAGTCTAGACATCTTGGGCTCCTGAACACTTTCTTCACTGACTACCAATAATCAGCAAAATCTCCACAACAAATTGGCGTCTACAAACAGGATTTCACCAGAAGAAAGACACTAAGACCCAATCAGAGGGGTCAGGAGTTTATGTGTCTTGGCTGAAACTTCTAGGTCAATTGTAACATTGATTTGAATTTGACAAAAACAAAAGGTGAGAAATCTGGAGACCTGACATAGTTACAGAGACATCTATACATTTAAAGAAAATCCAGATGTTGTAACAGATTACATAAAGTTGATAGAAGCTGGAGAGACCCACTTGAGGTTTAAACCATAGAAAAGACGTTTTCAGAGTACTGCGAAGACTTAGTTTAAATCCGTAACGGGGATGATCTACTCTGTGTCCTTTAGGAAATGTGGAGGCTCCGTTCAGATTTCTGATCCCGGAGTTTAGGCGCCAATTGTTTGCTTTTAAGTGTGTACACAAGGCGAAATACTTTTCGTCCATTTTACTTCAGATCTGATGCTGCTGAAAATCTTGTTGAAATCAATTTGTATGTAAAGTCTTCAGTAGAAAAAATAGGTAGTAATGTCGATCAAAAAGGTCAACCTGTAACTGATAAACAGCATGCTGAAGAAAGCACATACACACCAACAAAAAACACCACATTATACTGTAAAGTAATGTTTTCTTCACAAATGCCGGCTAGAATTGTTGGTAGGCAGAAAGTACGGAAATTGGTTTTTCCATTCTCCTCCCTTAGGTGTGAATGGACAGATGGTGTGTGGCCATATGAGGGAACGTTTGAAAAAGAGAAGCTGCAAATGGCTGAGATGAATTGAAACCCTAATACTCTTCTTTAATCTCTTTGTGGATTTTGGATACATGAAAGAGTATATGCAGGTGTGGTTAATAGTTGTTCACCAAAGATGTGGAGTCAGAGTGAGTGAAAAAGTTATGGTGAGTGGAGCTCTGATGAGTTGAAAGCTGTGATTGAATGTAGTGCTAAGTGTGTAGGTGCGTGTCATATGCCCAGGCTGGAAACAGGGTTGCAGACAAGAGCTATAGAAATGATGAAAATAAAACAACGACATGCTGATGATTTAGAGGCCTGTGCTAAAGCTATGATGTATGGAATGGCAAAGCGCAGAGCTAAGACCCCTTCCCCCCACGCTTTGTTAAGCATTTTAAAAGCGGTAGGGTTGCCCCTGATGGAACAACAAAGAAGTAGAAAAGTACTTTCAAGATATCCACAACTGACAACTACAAATCCCTTTTTAGCTGCCAATACAGCTGAGCAAGCCAGTTCCCTGCAGGCAAAGACAGATGAAGATTTTTTACCTATATACAACTGCAGCTCTACAAGGACAGAGAGTGCAGGCAGAACAGGACAGGGACAGACAGAAAGCAGAAAGTAGTGACAGGCAGACAGCTGAAATGAGGGAGAGAAAAGAAAGAAAGGAAGAAAGAATTACGCAGGAAAAGAAAGCCAGGGCTGACAAGGATAGGGACAGAAAAGCTGCAGAACAAGCAGAAAGAGCCACAAACAGAAGTAAAATATAAAACAATGGGAGAAACAGTTAGCTGACATAGCTGAACTGACAGAGACAGATCCAAGCACACCAGAGGAGGGCAGTGAGGCTTCTGACTCAGAAACAGAGGAACAGGGAGCCACACTGGAGGAGGAGGAGCTTAACACAGACCATAGCGCTGAGGCAGAGCATGTAGTAAGGCCAAACATGACATAGACAAAGAGACTTTCTAAGGCCTCACATGCTTCCTGCTTCCCTTGTCTGCTATGGCTAGCAGACAAGGGAATGTAAAAAGGGATCCACAACTCATGTTGACAAGATGAGCAAAACAAAAGACAGAAACTTTGAAAATTCCTGTGTCTGAATTGTCAAACGCACCTTTGTTAAATTATCCAAAAACAATGGTAGGTGCTACCCCTGTCTGCAAACCATGGACTCCCTCTGAAATTATGGATATGATGAGAAAGGCTCCAAATCCAATTACACTCCTCGAAGAGTATTGGATCTGGTTAAAACAGGACTGCACTGTTTACAACTGTGTAATACCTGATGTTAAATAGCTAATCTCATTCACATATATAGCACTGAATGGCTCTTTTGTAAAGATGAGTTTGTTTTCCCTGATGTGACAGAGGACAGTCAATGACCTACAACCAAAACTTTGATTGATTGGTTAAACGGTGGAGCAAAAGCAGCAATCACAAAGTGTGCGTGACAGCGTAATGACCTTTCAAAGGTAGTTCACTGTGTCCAAGGACCAAAAGAGTCTGTGCCTGAATTTATTCAGCGGTTTACACAGGAGTGGAATAGCAATGCAGGAATAAAACAGGAAGAAATTGAACTTTTTGCTGTGCAAACTTTTCTGCAAAACCTGAAGCCACAAGTGGCAGCTGCCTACAAACTATCAGTCTCTGATTGGCACACAAAAGATTGGAAGGCAACAATAAACAAAATAATGGCATTACACAGGAACAAAGTTTTCACTTCCAATAAATCCACCTCCTGCCCTAAACAGATGGTGCAACATGTAAACTCACTATTTGAATCACAATGGGGGGGTGAGCAGTACAATAACAGAAACAAGAATTGATCAAGACAAGGAAATTGTCACAAATGTGGCAGAGCAGGGCATTGGGCCAGAGAATGTAGATGCGGTCGTCGTCAAAACAAGAGCAATAACCCAAACCAGGGTCACCAAACATGGGACCCCCTATAGGCGGCCTCTCCTTCTAGTCCGCCCCCAGCTCAACAGGCTGTGGACATGCAACACCCATTTCACAATAAAGCACAGGGAGGCCATGAAAGTACAGGATAAGAGCAACCATTTCCCATTCAGGTAGCAATAATTCAACTTTCTACAAATCCCACTGATGACCCAATGATGCCCGTTCAGGTTAATGGTAGAACTGTTGAGATTTTGGTAGATAGTGGAGCAACAATCTCCACTGTAAAAGCCGCAGAGCATGTATGTAGACCGACGTCTAACTTTATCACCACTGTAAGCGTCTCATGCGATCCTAATGCAGAGCCATTATCACTTGAAACTAAAATAACTGTTGAAGGCTAAGATTTTCAGCATTCTTTTCTGATAGAGTCCAACAACCTCATGGGAAGAGATTTACTTTGTAAACTCCATGCTACCATATATTGCACTCCAGATGGATTGTTTTTAACCCTTCCTGATAATAAAGCAGCTCAAGCATTTTAGTTTTTGCAATCCACTGATGATTGTTTGTATTGTTGGACATTGCCAGATTTTTCACAGCGTCCAACATTCAGAAAATTGCTAAAATTTCCCCATCATGTTCAACTTTGATGTCTGCTATGAGGCCTCTCCTAAATTGTCATTGTACAGCGGCGTTTAACTTTTCAGAGCAGTAACTAAAATTGGCTAGGGGGTTGGAATAAGAGCAATGTTTGTTTGTCGGCCCACAGTGAAGTGCTATACCATTCCACCTATCTAACACACGGCATAAATTTTTTAATGTTAAAGATTCAAATCCACACATCACTGTAGCAATGGCTCCTTGCTGTAAGCCACAACAACTTGGGAGCATGGTGGCCTGGTGCCAGGCACTGAGAGGAGCCACACCAGCTTCTCAAACACAAACAATAACACACTTGGGTGAGAACTGTACATGTTGTCTTTAAGTGAGCACTTTCGGTTACCACAGGGCACATTTGTTTTGCATCAGCCATATCCTTCCACAAAGTATGGGCCTCTATCAGAGCTTTCTGAGGTTCCATCCTCTTAATGGGCTAAACATAAAAATTAAGTAGGTTTTGTAAATTCTGCCCTGCCTCATAGAGGTCACACTCAAGCCTAATGCTAACCTACCAATGATCAGACAGTACAATTTGCATCACAAAGCCATGGCAGGAATTGAAAGCGTCATTCAGTCACTATTGGATCAAGGTGTGTTGGTTCAAACCACCAGCCCATGCAACACACAATTTTATCTATTCTAAAACCAAATTGCCCAGAAAAATGGCGGGTCCTGTAAGATCTGCAAGCCATTAATAACTTTGTAGTGCCTACAGCTCCTATTGTGACAGACACCAATGGATTTTAGCCTCACTTCCATCCAACTCCATACACTACACAGTCGTTGATTTATGCTCAGCTTTTTCCTCTATATCGTTGCATCCAGATAGCCAGTATTTATTTGCATTTTGTCACCAGAGAGGGTGAAGCTGCTAGTTAACATGCCTCCCCCCACAACCAAGAGAGACATGCTCTCATTTCTTGGTATGGTTAACTATTGCAGGCCTTGGATTTTTGGGTATGCTGCTATGGACTCTGTCTTGAGAGCTGCCACACTGCAGTCAGCTCCTCCCGTGGTGCAGTGGACTGATGTCATGCACAAAGATTTTCAAGATTTAAGGCATGCTCTCATCATGGCTCCAGCTTTGGGTTTGCCAGACTATCATCAGCCATTCCATCTACATGTACATGAAAGAGAAGGCTTCGCTACAGGCATTCTGGTACAGAAACATGGGTCTCATTACCGTCCCATTGCGTACTACTCCTCCTGACTAACTTCTGTCGTTGCATAAGAGCGATGATGCAGTTGCCATCATGACTGACACATCTCCTCTATTGTATTGGCTAATGACTGTGTAGTAAACATTTCAAATGCAGTATTACAGACTCTGAATACATCCTCTACCCAACACATGACGGCAACTTGTCGCTTAGGTCATGAGGCTATAATTCTCTCAAGTCCCCATATAACTCTAAGATGCTCACCCCCATTGAATCCAGCTACTCTCCTTCCATTGATTGATGTAGATTACGAGCATGACTGCATTGCTGCTATTGACATGTATACATCCCCAAGGCCAGACCTATTGCAGACACCAATACCTAATTTCGATATGGTTCTTTATGCTGATGGTCCGCAATCAGACCATCTGATAACATACACCAGGCTGGCTATTCAGTTATGAATGATTGGGAAGTGGTTGAAGCGCAAGCTCTGCCCTCTGGAACTTCAGCCCAGGCTGCAGAACTGTATGCTCTTACCAGAGCCTGTATTCTTGCTTCTAGTAAGGTCGCAGCTATTTACACTGACTTGTGATACGCATTCGGCGCTGCTCATGATTTCGGACAATTATGGAAGATGAGAGGCTTTATGTCATGTTCTGGCAGAACGCTACAGCATCACGCTTTGGTAGATGACCTGATAGATGCTATTTTGCACGCGCCTCAGCTTGCAATTGTCAAATGTGCTGCTAACACTAATGGTATTGATCCTGTTCCACAAGGAAATGCTATGGCTGATGCAGCAGCCAAACAGTACCACCCAGTACCTTCCGCTAATGATGTTGTGAAAATGCAAAATCACACTGATGACAGGGAGCAAAAGCCTTTGGTTGCGAAAAGGTTGTGCAGTTGATGTGGAGTCTGGCTTGTGGCTACACCCTGATGGTCAACCAGTTTGCCCTCGAGCTCTTCTGCATGTACTGGCATGCATTGCACATGGTCCAGCGCATGTGGGGGAATAAATTATGTTATTCGCTCGCAATGGTTTGCACCAGGCATTACACAAATCTCACAAACACTTGTAGATAGTTGTTTAACATGCCAAAAGACCAGAAAGAAGAACAGCACTGTGAAACATTACCATTTGGAACCCCCATCAGGTCCCTTTGTAAATTTGCAAATAGACTTTGTACATATGCCAAGTTACCAAGGCTACAAATATTTGTTAGTCATAACTGATTGATTCTCGAAGTGGGTGAAGGATTTTGCAAAAAAAAAAGAAGACGCTACACCAAGTGCAACTACGGGACTAAGTCCTCATGAGGTGTTGATGGGAAGACCAATGTCCACAGGGACAAGCCCTCCTGTAACACCACACAAAAATAACTAACAATGTAAAAAAATTAACAGACATTTTGAAAAAGTATCATTTACAGGTGTCTGACAGGCTCCCCAAACCATTGGAGGAACCAATTCATCCCTTTAAGGGAAGGGGATTTTGTACTATCAAGTCTCTGGAAAAGGTGCCTTTGTTTCCCAGTTGGAAAGGTCCATACCAGGTGTTGCTGACGACTAGGACGGCCCTGAAAGCCATTTATCAAGTAGTGTTAGTACTTTTATTAATCTGTTCACAATCTATTGGCCTCATAGCCTCATGGAAATGTTATATCATCATTACATTAAAATATTTGTAATTGACAATTGGTGAAAGTTACACTGATTCTTCTGCCATGATGGAATCCATACCACCATGCATCGTAGGTGCTAATAACCTCTCCATGGTAGTGACCCTCTACTGTATGCAAAGTACGTGGGTTGAAGACTCTTCAATGTGGTAATCACTGTTTCTGTGATTGAGTTTTGATTTTGATTGAATTTGTTAATCTAGAATGTTTATTTGACTGTTTTACTGTTCTGATTTAATCAAGTATGTTTATGTTACCACCCTTTTAATTGCTACGGTTTCATCTAATATGAGACAGAGCTAAATAAGTCTTTTGTTCTACTTTCAGCTGAAAAAAGGGAATCTTTGGCCTCTGTCTGTAGGTGCATGTGATCTCTGACCTCTGTCATGAGCTCCTTTAAAACCTTGGTGTTTCAGGGGTCCTTCATTTACTTGAAGGTTTGCCTGATAAATGCTCTTGCTGGCCGGAAGGCGGAACTCATGGGTCACGTGGAAAAGTGTTGTGGGTGGTACAAAAGAGGGGTTTTCATCAATCCTCATGGATTGTATAAGTTGATCTTACCTATTTACAAGTGTGAATAATGATTTTGTTTGTGTAAACGTTGATTCCTATATTCCCTTGATTTATTGTATGATTACGATTGATACTGTAATAGATATGTCATTTCTATTCTGTGGTACTCCCTGGTGGTTGGTCAAGTTCATAATTATAGTGTAGGTAGTTAGTATTGATCTTATAATCAATAAGAGGGGATTGTTAGGGAATTTTTCTATTGGGTTACACAGGTCAAGCATGGGCCTTGAGGTCTCAGGCAAAATAGCAGCAAATCTTTCTGAAAGGCACACTATCTTCTCTCCTTGAGACATTGGGCAGCTGCCTAAGGTTATTTGGGGAAAAAACAGAGCCATTCTGATAAAAGCAAAGCAGCATTGCCTTAGTCGCCATGGTCAAAGGAGATCGCTGTTTTTGCCTGCCTAGACGCCATAGATTGGGGTCTGCTAGAATCTATGGGCATAGCCAGATAACAGTGGCTCCAGATCAGGAGGCACTAACGCTATACTGAAGGCTAAATGCAACGTGATCTGAACTAACATGGGTAAAAACATTTCCCTGTTTACAAAATAACGAACCAATAGACTAACTCCACATACTATGGAGGCATTGAGCTTGACCATTTCTGGGCGTAAAGTATTTGCAGCATAATTTATAAGGGTTAAAAGATTGAGCACAGAGCAATGACATCTTGGGCTCCTGAACACTTTCTTCACTGACGAGTTGACCAATAATCAGCAAAATCTCAGGTTCAATCAGATTTTTAAAAATTGTATAACTCAAAATTCAAAACTGGATGGGGTGCCCTGGTGGCTTAGTGGTCTGGACAATAAAATGCCCAGTATCAGGCTGTTGACCTTTGTTGCTTGTCGTTCCTCATCTCTCTCTCCCCTCATTTCCTGTAATCTCTCTACTTTCAGATCTCTACTACTTGAGAAGTTAGTAAACACCTTAAGTAACCATTTTTCACTACTTTGCAACTCCACATGGTATATAATCAGCACCTGATTCCCCTTCTAATTATTATCAGAAGCATTTTTTGATGTGCACTCACAACCAGAGCACCATATTTACTGTAAACTATGGTGAACAAGTGTCAACAAGTGTGCAGCAGCAAACACAAAAATGTCCGCATGGGGACATACAATCCGGATGAATATGTACCATAAAACCCACATGCTACTTTAAAAACATTTGGGTTTTTTCGGGGGGGACAATTTGTAAAAATCAAAAACAATGAGCCTTAATTACTAACTATCAAAGACTATAAGTCACTACAGGTGGTTACTGTGATGTTTTGCTAGTATAATCAAAGAAGTTTCAATTAAGATCAAATATTGCTTCAAGGGAAAGACACAGGTACTGAGGATGATTAATGGCAATCCGACAAGAGAAAGCAGGTTTACAACTGATCCAAAACACGTCTCCATGACATTTCCTCAATCTATTTGATCCACTGCTCAAAGTAAGAAAAAAAGAAAGAACGCAAGAGAGGGTGGGAAGGATAGCCAGTTATTGTGTGTGTAACATGTGAAACATCTGCTATTGAAACAATGTAGGAGCCAAAAAAGCAGCTGAACTGAATCCAAGATCCAACTTTCCCTTTCAGCCTTAACCGTCTCAGTCAGTGTATATAACTGTAGACTTCTTTCTGAGAAGAAAACAACAGCCTCTGCAGGACAAAAATTAGCAACAGCAACACACAATCTCATGCAATTGAATATAGCAACAGCTCTTATGTCAGTGAGTTCAGCAGAAAACGCATAGGAGATTTTCAGACACTTTGAATAATATATAGAGAAACAGTACACGTGTTAGAAAACTGCTGAACATGCCAAAACATGGAATTCTTACATCATGTTTGAGTAGTTTAACCCTACCTTAACAGTCCTGAGCAATTCAGCCCTCTTTCCGAGGAGTGTCTAACAACTACACTAAATACCTAATTTCCAAACAGACTTAAGTCTGAAAGTAGAGAGAGGGTGTCCAAACATGCAGAGAAACAGTGAGAGGGCAGAGTAGCAGTATTCAGTGAATATGGAGAAGAGTGAAGGAAAAAAAAAAAAAAAAAAAAAATATATATATAGAGAGAGGGGGGGGGGGGGGGGGGGGTAGAAAGAGAGAGAGAGAGAGATGTAAAATGGTGAGGGATGTTGTAAACAACTGAGAGCGGCTGGAAAGTTAAAAAGGACAGGAAGGGGGTGTGAGGGAGGGAGATGAGGGAAGGAGCAGTTTAGGAAGTGGATAATAGCCGAGTTGTAATAGTGTCCCTGAGGAAAACTTTACACATCCCAAACCTCTCCACTTGATCCCCTCTCTCCTTCTGCTGCTGCGAAAAGACTGTAAGTGCAGTTGTAAACAGCAACGTATCATAGTAATGATGGCGATGACAATGAAAACACTGTGAGGACTGACAGAGTTAATCAGTCTTGGATTACTGTTTACTGAGAAAGCAACTGCCCCAACTCCCAGAGGCCCAAACAGCCTGAGGTTTGGTTTGGGTCAATAGGATGAATCTATTTGATAATTTTAATTTTAATGATAGTATGTAGCACACATCTGTAAAAACCATTTCCACTGCAGACCTACTGCTCACCATGAGCTTCCCCTGCTGATGACAGAATGTAAACACAAATACTGAGGATATTAATGATTGCATAGAAGTGGTCTTCTATTCGGTAGCAAAACAGCACACTCCTTTCCACAGATCTGAATAGCACACTGAATGAACAAATGTAAACACATTTATTTTAGGTATAAAACTGAAGCACAATATAGCTTGATAATGTTCAACACACCATGTAATGTTGCAATACAGCTTTCCTTGGGTAAAATCCAAAGATTAACTATACATCAGTTTCTACACTGAAAGCACCTACACAGAGATCACCATACACTGTGCTGCAGGAGTAGATTACTGTATAATTCCACTTTACATCCTCATCTATACACTGTAAAAATGTCTGCCGTACACATGGGACTATAATGAAGTGGAATCATTAGTATTCTGTATGTCTTATAAGGATTATGCTATATGGGAAAGAAGAAAGAAACAAAACAAGTTAATTTAAAACTACAAGTGATGTATAAATGTGCGTCATATTTACACAACAGCTAAAATTTGTGATGTTTTTAATAAATACCTTATGACAACACAAATGCAAGCACGTTTGGCAAAGACTATTATAAAGTTTGCTTTTCCTGGTCTTTCAATGACATTTTTGAGCCAAAACCACACTTATTTGTTATTAACTTAATCATTAACAATCATTTTTATTAATTGGATATTTACTACATCATAAAGGAAAGAAGGAAAGTAAGAAAGAAAGTGTAAATGAAAAAACAGATGATGACTGGGACAGAGACCAAACGAGCTCTGAGTTCTTCCTCACAGAGACATGCAAAATTCCTCTCCTCTCCCTTTGACCGTTCAGCTGACTCCATCTGACCCCAGTGTAACTGTCCCTCTACTATGAAACACTGGATGATAGGTTACAGGATGGCATACAAGCGCATGTGAGTTGTTCCTTCATTGTTTAAATCACTCAACTTTCTAATATCTCATACCTTTCCATGTAAGCATATAAATGTTTATTGTTGTAACCATGATGACAAAGGTTCTCTTGACTTAAGGAAGTACTTATTTTAACCCAAACCACAATATTTATCTAAACCTAACTATATGTTTGTCCCTAAACCTAACCAAACCATGACAGTTCCACAACCTTAACCACATGTTTATTATTATTGCCATGTCTAGAAAGGTCTGGTACACCTACTGCTGGTACGCTCCTACGGGTCGTATCATTGTTAAAATGACAAGGAAGGTCCGGTATTCCTGCTGCTGGTACACTCCCATGGGTTGTATCAGAGGGTAAGAACAAATTACCTATATGGTCATTCACATTGGAGGACTTGTTTGTGTCTGTCAGTCAGTCTTTCAGTCGGTCCATCACTTTGGTCCAGACTGAAATTTCTCAACAATCATTGGATTAGTTACCATGAAATTTTATACAGACATTCCTTTTTTCCAAGACTAAACTACAGCCTCAGCTGTACTTGAGTTTAATGCTAGTTAAGTTTAGTACTAAACTAAGATGGTGACCAGGGTAAACAGTATACCTGCTTAACATCAGAAAGTTAGCACTGTAATTGTCACAGAGCTGCTGGCATGGCTGTAGACTCTTAGTCTTGTTGAAAGAAGAGCTACCAAGTTAAAAGTTATTACTGCCACTGAATGAGTAGGCATCAGCTCTGCAGGTGCCTAGGTATGTGAGTTACTTTTAGGACTAGCTTATTTAGTTTTGTATTATTGGCTAATATGGGATGATTACACACGGCTTTGAAGATACATTCTAGATAGCTGTAGATAAACACCCAAAATCTTATCTCATCTCATAAATTGGCAGCTATGGAAGAGGGTATTTGTTAAAGCACCCCTGTGTTGGCTCTTCATCTTGTTAAAATTAAAGTTTGCAACTGAGTTTTCAAGTGTTGCATTAAATTTTAATTTCATAAACAATTTCAAAGCTGTTTTCTCTGCACAGCTGTATCGCTGCAAATACTTCCTAGTAACATTATGCATTTATTAGGTTTCTGAAACTTTGACTTCAGGGTTTCAATTACTGGGGGCACAGTGTCTCACCTGAAATTAAGAGCGTCTCTGTACAATCAAAAGGAATTATCATATTTTGACAAAATATGATAGGCTCATTAAAGTTCAGTGAAAACCAGCTGTGGCACTACACGGAGCCAAGACCTTGTATTTAATGAGTTAGGCAAATTTCTAAAGCATCTAGTAACTGTATTAATGATGAGATGAGCTGTGTAAGGACTTGTGCATGTACAAATCCCATTTAAACTCTGGTAGGACTGATAACAAAACTAAATCTCCTATAAAGTATTGGCCCTTTTTCGAGAGGATGGTTCACTGAGTGTGGGAAAATAATCTGCAACAACAAAACATAATGCTTTATGGGAATAAGAAAATGAACTGAGCAGAGTCTACAGTCTGGACTGATGTTCATATTCAGTTTCTTCTTCTCTTTTTAACAGCAACAAACACCAAAGACCGTCAAAAATGGCAAAAAGCAAATACAATCCACCATTCTTAAATAATCTATGAGTATAAACTAGAATCAAATTCTTTTTGACTGCTGAATAAAAACACACTGATTTGGATAAAAACACTACAAAACAAACTCTGATACAGCTTGATATGATACAGATAGTGTCACATTTCCATCGACATGGCTGCAACTTGGTTCGTAAACACTACACTGCAGAAAACATATCTTAACATTAAAAATGACTCAAAATGTCAAATAAAGAACAAATACTCACAATTCCAGTCTGTAGCCAGTCTACAAGAGCCTTTGCTGTTTCTGTATGTAACTGTGCTCTAAGGCTGTCTCTCTCCTTCTGGTTGGGTTGGAGGTCCAAGGCAAGTTTGAGGTCCTCAGCTAACTGAAGGACCTGCAGTGGACCAGCGCTTATGGGAGAACCTAGGTCATACATGCTGTTAGAAAACTCCATAGCTGCTGCTTTCGAACCTGAGGAGTTGTGATGGAGGAGAGGAGGGAAGAGGAGAGGATAGGAGAGGAAATTATTTATCACAGATCAATATCAACACCATTATTCAAAACTGAGTTCAAATGAGACTACAATACAAAACTAATCTATTAGGTTTACTACAGAAGACAGAATTTAATGAGAGCCATACAGCCTCCTGAATATTTCCAAAATGTCCATGTGTTACCTGGAACATTTCCCTGGCAGCAACACACAGTCTAAGGTGCACACTCTCACACAAACAATGTTTGCTTGAATAATGAATATCTATTCATACTTGTGAATGTGGGCAAAAGGAGGGAAAAACTTTTAATCATCACAATAAACCTTGAATATTCCATGAAAATATTATATGACTATTTATCCAGGTATGGCTTTTCTTTCATTGAACAATGGGTTTACATTAATTATTAGACACATTTTAGTACTATCTGTGGGGAATTTTGGAGACTGTGAGTATCAAAGTATGGGTAGGGGTTAGGGTATTATAGTAAGACAGCCTGTGCAGTAACTTAAATGCTGCATTTACTGTCCATTATATAAAAAAATAACTTTTGGCTGGTTTCGGAGAAATGAGCATGCACAATTTGAATAGAGAAACAAACAGAAAATGAAACCTTTCCTCCATTCATTTATCCATCCATCCATGCAGGCTTTAGTGCATTTTGGCCAGAGCACACAGAGAAAAAAAATATTACTGCAGTCTCAATTCATTCTAGGTACAAACTACTGCACCACCTCCAGCACAAGTCTAAAACAGCTGTGGTAGGAGTATAGGTTTCTATTTGATAAAGCTTTTAGTATAAGCTTTTTAGATTTGTTGAACATTTATGAAATACAGATAACACGGGTAATGTCAATACTTTACAACTTGTTCCACAGGGAGGTCAAAGGTCAAGCCAAGTTACAGAACCAGTGCTAGAACTGTTGCATAGGTGCCAAATTTAATCCATCTCTTAGATATTTTTCATAGCAGGCATTTACATAAGTCACAGCAGGAAAAGCACAGGTTCAATCAATATACTTAATAATGAGGATCATTTACTGAGAGATTGTTAATGTTTCATTCATTTGTTTCACCTGTGCTACTTGTGCTAATATTTGCCATAGAAAAGGCCTGTAGTTAGAGCTGTGTCCCGAGCTACTATATAATAATATTATATAACATGTTCTGTGTACTAATCTTAATATTTCACTGTTTTTGCAATAAATGTATGACAAAATACTTTCAAAATACTTTACCATTTTGTACTAACCGGAAATTATATATTCTGTGATATAATACATGTGCCATCAGTTGTCAGTCAAACTGTAATTTTAGAATATCACTGCCAATTGAAATTTTAGAAGAGAAAGCAAAGTGGTTCTCCAAAGATGTAATACTTTTTACTTTTTTTTTTTTTTTCCAAAAAACATTCTCAAGCTGTCTTACCAGCTTTCACAATTTATTTACATTACATTATGGCCGATGTTAGCTAGTTGCTAACACTTTATATTGGTACTGACATAAAAGTTGGTAACAAGAAACTGCAGTACCAAAGTACCAATGTCTGAAGTTTAAGTATGTTTGACGCCATTTATAAACATTGTCTCCCTTATACAGTTTGTGTAATTTGCAATTTGTCAGGTTTATTTTTCAACTGTAACATGTCCTGCTTAGTACATGAATATCTTGCAGACAATTCTCTAAAGCATAAATTTAAGTTATCCATATCAAACTGCATTTTTATAGTGTTTATATCCAAAGAACTTTGCTGTTTGCCTCTTATTCACCCATTCAAACATGCACACATATCTATGGCAGCGAACTACCATGCAAGATGCTGATCTGACCATTGGGATCAATTTGGGGTTCAGTGTCTTGCGCAAGGACACTTCGACAGCAGGAGCTGGGGATCTAACCACCAACCACTCAAAAATAGGAAGTTAGATTATGTTACGTGTGTTTGAAATTACATTGTCCAATAACTAATGGACAATATAATGTTACTGGATTTTTTCAAATTCTCAAATATTAATATTGGTATTGGCCTCAAAAATCCAGTATCCATTGGCGTATGTAGAACAAAAACATGCTTAGAAGCAGTATTATGGTACCGGGACACAGCTATTGTATATTATGTTTGTTTTTTCTTGGATTTCTATTCTTGCATTCTTTTGTTATTTGTAACACACTGGGGTGATGACAATGTATCAGCATAATAGTATTTTTGATTGCCTTGTCTGCCCATGCTGTCTGAACTGTAACTACTACTCGTGCATCCCCACTGATTTTAGAAGCATTTTTAGAGAGTTTATTGTGGAACCAAGCCTGATTTGAAATGGAGTTTTTATTCCACTCCCTGCTTCTGATAATTTGTACATTAGTAAAATGTGTTCCATATTAAAGTTTTTTTACCAATATCCCTTGTACCTCTCTTTTCTGAAGACCATTCCACAGTGGGGGTGGGGTTTAAGGGGAGAACTGGGACAAAGTCTTGCAGTCACTGTTTTGCCTGCAATCAGTAAATGGTAACACTATTTCAGTTACATCAACAACACTACCAGCGTTAATGTCATTAACCTGTGTAGTGCTTCCATTACAATTCCCACAAGACGCTTAATTAGAAAGAAAAAACCCTTGATCATGGAATGCAACATGACCAACATATCTAAATTCTGTGGACAAGAGGCTCTAATTTCCTTGATATCACAAATGGGATTTTTAATGTATTTCTATTTGTGGTCACTGAGAGCCCGAATAGCAAACCTAGTGAGGTCAGCGTGTTTTTGTCAAACAGCTTAATGAGCCTCAGATGTAACAGTAGAACCTGTAAACCCTCTTTTGTCCACTTCTGCCGTATAGGAAAATGTGGCATGTGGATTCTGAGGGTGAGATGACGCCTCCTCTTGATGATAGCCAAATAATATGTGGCATATATATGTGGCATATATCTGGCAATTATATATTAATAAAAATGTCATAATTCTTTGGATGATAGAGCCTCTCACTGATGTAATGTACTAACATTACATAACAGATTTTTAAAGTAAAATAAATTGTACTATTACGCACTAAGCATTAGCTTTGTTTTAATTGTTATAAGTTTGATGGAACAACTTATTTAATGACAAGTTTTAGTTTATCAGTCACTGAAAACTTTCTAATTTTAAGAAATTCACAATAAATCCACTGTCGGTATCCCTCTTTTCCTCGCCTTCCCTCTGTGTGTACAGGGTTACTTTGCTCTGCTGAACTTTTGTTTTCTTGCATAATGATCGTTGACCACATTAAACATTTACCTCACTGTTAGTTAAATTATGTTGACTGAGGCTGAACTTGCTGCAGCAAACATGACTCCAGTTACACATACAAAAGCATACACAAACACACACATGAACTGTATATAACAAACATTTTAATGAACAAAATGAGGCAATTTCACAGGGGCAGTACACTTTATACCCACTTATTAACCTGCTGTTATCAGAAAAAGTAAAACTGGTAGTTCTCTTAGGGCCAACAGAATCCATACTCAAAAATATGTAAAATACAATACAATACATATATATATATATATAGATAGATAGATATAGATATAGATATAGATATATATGAACAAATATTAAGGCAGTTCTAAAGCAGAGTCCCAATTTGCCTTTTCTATATTAATTCTAATTCTGTGCAAAATAATAAGGAACTGTGCTTGTCAACATGCATCCTTAAATACCTGGATTTTTGAGTGTGATATTGACTGACCCCACTGTCTCACAATGCAACATATACTGGAAATGAAGGAGCTGTTCACAGCTGATAATAGGTTAAAAAAAACTGGCTCTGGTGATAGCTCACAGACCTAACTAATGAACTAATAACAAATAAATCATGGGAATATCATATGATTCAGTACATTATGAAATTGCCAATACTGTTCTGAATTTGCAACTTCATTCTCTCCTCCCATCTTTTCCTTGCATCAATCTTTGTGCGGGAGGGACTAAGATGCAAGGAAAAGACGCAACTGAAGGAAACAAGGGTGCAATTAAGCTAATTGGGATGTACCCATTGACTTGGTAGTGCTTACCTGCGATGATGTCATCCATCTGCTCCAGTGCCGCTTCCAACATGTGACTGGCCTCCGTTTCCATGGTGATGGCGGGAAGCATCAGATCTCAGGTTTTCTGATGTGCTGTAGAAAATGAAAAAAAAGAAAATTGGGTTTATCAGATACTTACTGTATGTTGTCAGTTTATATACAGTCTAGTATGCAAAAAATTCTGATGGTTCAAAAATTATAAGATTGACACTAGAGAGTGTCTAACACCTGGGAAGCATGAGAACGGCTTGTATTACAAAAAGTTTAGCAAAAAGACTTAGCTTGCTATGCACTCTTTGGACAATCCTGCACTGCATGGAGACATAATATAGCAGCTGTAAGATGTGTGGATGCTCTTACCAACTCTAATCAAATAAGGATAATGTATCTTATTTGCTTGGCAGCTTCCTATGGGCTTCAAAAATCTAATAATTAGAAACAAAGACACATAGATGCATAAACCCCTAGAATTTAGTCTTGCCTTTTAATCTTTCGTGTAGTTTTGAAGTTCTTTGGTACAAAATACACCTTCCTTAACATTCATCTTGGCAGATAATAATCTTAATATTTTTAATGTGAGCAGTTGGAATTAAAAGGGCAGAACATTTTGTTTGTTATGAGAATAAGCAAGAGTTAAATTTAACAGATGTTGTTGCAATTTCTCCTGGTCACCAACAGATGTCCAGAAAGTTTTCCAAATGTTCCTTTTATTTTGCTCTGCTTTATGGAACAGATTAGGCTTTTTGCTAATTTTTTTGGATTTTCTCACTTATACCGTATGTCCACTGATACTGTAAGTCCAGTATCAGTGAGAAAACAGTGTTTTTTTTTTAAATTTCATATATTTGCATGTAAACCCATACATGCACACTTGTCTAACCCATACATGCACACAAAACCCCTGCTGCAAGCAAGCATGAGGTGTACGTATAGCCAGGAGCCATTACACATACATACAATGTCTCACAAAATACACAGAAACACGTTTGTGAGTTTGTACTATCTTTGTGAGGACACTCCTCGACATATTGCATACCTGATCCCCTATTGGGCACAGGGCTTTTGTCCCCAAATGGACAATTTGTCCCAAAGTAATTGGTCTTTAGTCTAATATTTGTTCCCAAAAGCAGCCTATGACAGACACACATGCACATACACACACACACACTTTTTCCCAAGTGGGGACACTGCTTTTAATCATCACAACTAAATGCCAGAACCCAGCCCATATTATATTTAATTCATCTTATGAGTCTGTGTGTGTGCATACGTGTGTGTGTGTGTGTGTGGTGTGTGTGTGTGTGTGTGTGTGTGGTCATGGCAAAATGTGGTCCTGGAGATAACTACTGTAGCAGGAATGAGCTCAGAGGCATTTTTGAGTACTCTGGCACGTGGTTATAAGTCCGTCATTCTGTCTGTCTGCCTGTCTGTGGACAGATTTTTTCAACTTGATAGCCTGACAACTGTGCAAGATACAGTCACTAATTTTACGGATGTGTAGTTGAGATTAAAATCAAGGCCGAGTTCGAAGATGGTTGTGGTGCAACCAATGACTACTGAGTACTCATATAATAATGTAGTAATAACTACTGATTACTCATGGGTCGGCGCGTCAACATGTTGATGGGCCGTGAACTAGTGACTGGTGTAATCCCATTTTGCGATGGGATTACACCAGTCACTAGTTCAAAGCATGTGTTGTCACTACAAAGATGAGTCAACCGTAGATGTGAATCACGTAAGGTTCACCATCTTGGACAGCTACTTCCGGGTTTGACCATAATTCGCAAGTCAGTAAATCATTGCATATTGTACATTATAAAGCAAAGTATAGTAAATTTCATGTGAATAAGCATATGCTGGAGTCTAGCGAGTAAAGCAATCTGGCCAAATTTAGAGAAGTTTTGTCAACTGTACTGGATTATATAAAAGCATAGACCACTTTCTCACAGTCTGAAATGTTTTGGATTTTTCATTTAATTTTTCATTTAAAATTTCATTTCTTTTTTCATTTAATTTAATTTTTCATTTCATGTTTCAGGTAGTTAGATTGAGATTTGCTCATCTTCATCTTTAATCAGTCTCTGTGTCTGGTCTCTGTCTTCACACACAAATTGGCTGTGATGAAATGCTGCAAATTGGCTGTGGTATAGAGTTTTGTAAAATGGGGCATACTCACATTTACAGTTGACTAAGGTCATGCAGTGACATGTATCTTCCCCCGTGATGCATTTGTGTGTAGGATGTTAATATGTGTGTTTATTTAATAATTATAAATGGCTATAATATATATAAATATATAAATGGCTGATATTAGTCATGTTGAGACAAAGGGTGACAACACCATTCAGACACTTGACAGAGTGACTCTGTTGAACAGCCCCATGACAACAGTTGAGCTCAACAGATTAATGCCTTTGTCTCTATGTGTTTGTGCATTTTTGAGAAAGACAGAGTGTGTGTAAGCATGAAAGACTCTAAGTGTTCCACTGTAACACTGCATGTATGTGTGGGTACTGATATAGTGATTACTGTGCTGTTCCAGCACAGAGCTGAAAATACAAAATGTAACAAGCAACAATCCTGTCCTCTGTCTCCCATATTACACAAACTGCTATGTGTGTGGAAATGGGTTTGTGTGTGTTTGTGTTCTTGAGGGAAAGACAGTAAGAGAGAAATAAAATGATGAATGGTAAGGGTGTGTTTGTGTGTGTGAGGTCCTCTGTGTCTCCTTGTGATCTTGGATTATTCTTTGTTACAGAAATGTCTCATGATGAAACTGTTTCACATACTGATTGAAGAGCGAATTCTTGACAAACTACAACATTTTTCACTTTTACTTTAATGCTTTGATGCTTTCTTTAGCCACATAACATTTTAGTTGAGAATAAAACTTTTGCAACCATTTTTACAACACGAATATTAAAATGTCGTATTTTCTTTTCTTCTGCTTAAGGCAACCTCTAGAGGTTTTTCAACTAAGTTAATGCAATAAAAATGCATTTTGCAAATTTGAACACTAAGTAATAGAATAGATAAGTTATAATATACATGTATGTCTGTGTTCCTTGATGTCTCATTCATGTCTTGGTAGTTGTAGAAACAGACACACCTTTTCCCGGGAAGAATGACACACTCCAGAAAAACTAGTTTGTCAAACATGACAATATGTGACCTGTTTCTTACAGCTACACCCACCTCAGTGTTGACAGCTCTCTCTCCTGAGTCAAAAGGGAAGGTGGCACTCTGTAGGCTGTAAGGTGAGAGGGAAAGTGACATTATTAATTAAAGCTGGGCGTGAAATGTGTTATTGGCAAAAATGCCATGATAACATAAAAACAGACTTTTGAAACAAGGAATTTTGAAATAAAATGTCTATAATGAAATGAAACTGATATCTGTTATAAAAATGAATGATGAAATAATGTTTCAAAATAATGAGTTTAGTTTTAATCATTAAAATAATTATTTCATAAATCGTTGGTTCATTTAAATGTTTTATACAAGTTATCCATATGAATATTTATTTCCAAATGTCTTTTTTATCTATTGAATATTTTGAGGTTTCATAGGATACTATATAATTACAAAAATAGTTTGGATTAATGTCTCTTTAATCTCTCTTTTTTAGCAGACAGCATGTAGCATGTTTCATTCAGTTTAGCACTAAAGACTGGAGAATAAAATAACGACTTTTACAAGACTGTCCTCCCCTAAAAAACTTGTTCTCTGTGCAAGCAACTTATTATGATTCATAGTTACATTTTATTGTGAGGTGACCTCTAGCAGCTGTAGCAACAATGATGGGAGGAAGTCTGGTGACATTGTGTAAAGAGCAAGAGAGTCCGCATAGGTATGAGGTTGGGGTCGATGGATTGTTTGACAAAACACAGTACTCGGACACAGGAGCCCACTGTTCATTTCCGAATGTTGAAACTATTACCATAATTGTGTGTTTTGGCAATGATCTTGCCAAAACTTTAACTGCATGTTTATTATTGTAATCATGACAATGAAAGTCATCTAACCCTAATGTAGTAGTTATTGTAACCCAAACCAAATCTTTCTCTAGACCTTACCAGTTTTTTTTTTTCCTAAACTTAACCAAACTGTGACCATTGCATGAGCTTAACAAGGTTTATTATTGTAACTGTGATGACAAAGGTCCAGTACACCTGTCATCGTACAGGCGCTATTGCAGGAGACACAGCTATGGGTCATATCAGAGAGTTGAGACGAATTAGCTACTGTATATGGCCATACTGGTTGTAGGACTTGATGACTTTTACACAGTGCTGAAGGCTGAGAAGGTCAAATGCCACAAGATCTCCAAAAAATTAAAAAAAATGTATTTGCCTCAATCTGAAACCAAGTATTTGGACCTGTCATCCTACTAGATGACCACTAGAAACCATGTTTCCTATTTGACAAAGCAGTTTGCATGATGGATCAACACCTTTCTGCACACCGTTCTTCACACATACATACACACCCTATACAAACACCTACTGCCCCTGTTTGAGTGGGATAAGCTATTGACTAAAGATCCTCATATCCAACACCCTGCAGTCCAAGCACATTTGGTTTCAGAAATCAACACTTTTCCCTTGGCTGGTGCCAAACAGCAGGTTTCAGATTTCCACTACAACAGAAAAAATATACACTCATAATGTTTCAACTTTCCGACACCATTACACAGCATACAGTAGTTTTCAAAACTGGACACACAAACTTATCCAGCCTTATTATCCCTGAACGTGCCATGTGATAAAATCAACATCTGCTGGTTCCATGTATGCACACATTCATATCAAGAAATCTCCTCCATGTACTGCACCTGTATGTGGGAACAGAAAACAAAAGAATGTGTCCACTGCCTCACTCCTCATATGCCCTCTAGTCTCTGTCCACCTCAACCACACAGAGATCCCTCTGAGAGAAAAATAGAGAGAGAGAAATAGAGACATGGAGGGGGAGGAGATGAATGGTGGGGATAGCGTGATTAGGCAGTATGTTTATGTGTTAAACCGCCCAGAGCTGACAACAAGCATGCTTCCAAAAGCTATGGTTATCTCACTGTCCACTAACTGGCTGTGCTGCTATCAGTGTAATGATTAGCACCAGGACCATCACTAGGCTTCCATCTTCTTTTCATTACACACTTTTTCTGCATGGCCTGCTGTTATCCTTACTAATTTGCCAATTCTGTTTCTTGCTCAGGCCTGCATGGACATGCACCTTTGTGGTTCACTAATTAAAACAATAGTAATAACCTGGATATATTTAGCTTATATATATTGTATATATACAAAGGAGAAAGGCAAGACAGAGCAATATGAAAACGAAACTTTGTCAGAGTTAGGTTGCAGAAAGTAAGTAAGTAAGACAGTATGAAGCATAACTTTATTTTTTATTCAGTAAGATTATTTTGTTATAAGTGGGCTATTTTCTCCCCAGGCTCACTACGAGCCCCACACACAGACACAGGAGAGAGAAAAACTATAAAAAGTATCATCTTAGAGCTAAGTCTGTGAGCTTTAACACTGGTTAGATTATCTTCTTTAGTGTATGACACTGAGTATTGTGTGATCTGTGAACCATGGCTGATGCATAGCTGATGGGAGTACAGGAATATATAGGTTAATGTGATTCCCAGCACTGCACTACTCTGTGTTGAATTGCTCTGCTCTTTTTTGTCCTATCTAGTCCTGCTCAAATACCTCTGATTCAACTCTGTTCTGTTCTGCTCAGTTCTCTTAAGTGCGTATGAGATGCAGTGTTTCCTGTATATTGATTGTTTGTTGCAGCCACATATTCATTTTCTATTTTTTTTTTAACTATTTCATATGGGTAAAATATTATTTAATTGTAGAGCTGCACAGCACATTGATTCACTCAGCCCTCCTTGCCCAGCTAACGCTCTCTCTCTCTCTCTCCCTGTCTGTCTCTCGCTCTCTCTCACACACACACACACACACACACACACACACACACACACACACACACACACACACACACACACACACACACACAAACATATTGACACAGACCTATCTGTCATAGTTGGACTGGGAATCAGGTAAGGTGTCATAGGGTATTATTTAATGATTAATTTAAGAACCCCACCCCCACCGTCAGCTACCAACACAAATAGAATCAAATTCTGTGGGAAACACTGAGATGGAACAAATCCTCAAATATAAAGTTGTGTAAACTATTGGGTAAACTAAGTTACGTAATATAGCAAAACAGCTCAGACAAAACTGTTTTGCATTTAGCACGCAGTAAATTGGTCTTTTCCATGTCTGAACAAGCACCCCATTGACAAGAGTCACAGAAAGGGTATAGAAACAAGAAAAAATCAGAGGATTCATATTACAGTATATCACAGCACAGTACTGTTCTCTAAAAAACTGAAAATATTATGATGCTGAAACATTCCCAAAAAAGTTTGATATGATCTTGTCCCAGGAAATTTGATATGATTTTGTCTCAGGAACCTTTGTTTTGTTTTCCTTCATTTAATTCTGCAATGAAAAAAATCACTCCTCTGTGTGAAGAGATAATAATGGTGCTGGAAACCTTTACTGTAACCTATAATGATTGCTTGGGATTTTATTTCTCATTTAAAGTAACTTGTCAGAGGACCAATTATTCCTTTCATTTGATTATTAATTACAGTGGCATGCTTTCAGACTTATGAAACAAGTTACCCCCTTGACACCTGACAGGTGTCCAGTACTACCACATTCTTGTAATGTCAGTTGCAAAGCAGCTTGGCTATGGTAATTATAAACACAACAACTTACCCAGGGGCACCAACAGCTAAAATCAATAGATTAAACCTGTGAAAGAACTATCTGTGGATTATTGTAAAGACAGTCAGAATGGACAAAAGCTATTGTAATGGACAACCTCCAAGTTAACCCATTAGTATAATGAATAGCATTTAGCTAACATTGATTCTTAGACTTTGGGTCTGGGTTGTAATGATTACCAGTATTAAAATAGAGTTATAATACATGATGCAACAATATGTACTGTGATAAAAAGATATACAGTAGTAAAAAGTAGAGCCAAGAGAAACAAGAGATAAACTATAAAGTGGTAGATTTCACCCACAAGGCAGAGCTCCTCCAACAAAGGCAAACAGTACAGCTGATATGAGCTGACACTGAGCAGTTTGATGTAGGTCACTTAGCCTCTAACATAAGCATATTACTTATTACTAATCGTCAAGTTGACTTACTGTAATCAGGAGGGGATGGAGACACACAGACATACACAACTTGGCTGTATGTCAGTGAAACATACTCATTTCATTTTGCCACTGTCAGCCACCATTCATTCAGTCAATGAAGCTCCAGACAATCTCTGCTAAAGATAATGTTGTGGCAGCTAATTCAGTATAGATTGCAGTTTTTTAAAATAAATGCCAATGAAGAAAACAATACTGGATCAACTACTGTACACTTATTAGTGATTGTGAATTTTTTGGTCAATGGTCAACTGCAATTCACCACACTGAAAATATAATACTGCTGGAAAAGACTCCTTTTTTACTTGTTTGTGACAAAGGCAGTACTAACTTCAGTGGCAGGCTAACGAGCCTGGTTTGGCTAATCTGAATTTGAAAAATAAAACAGGATAACCTGGAATGGTCACGTAGTATTTTTCAATAGCTCAAACAAAGTTAAGTTTTTACTAGGTTTCAGTCTTGTTCTCTGAAGAAAGAAGTTGTTTGTAAAAATCTGCACACAGTTTACAAATCTATGGATTGCAAAACCGTGGGCATAGATTGTGGGCACACGGATTTGCAAACCAGAGAGCATGTTTTTAAACCGTGTGCATGTATTTGTACAGATTTACATATGTGGGGGGTGAGCTTTTCGATGCAGGGCTAATGTCAGTCCGATCAATCATTTAGTTAATGATGTAAATAGCCAGAAAACAGTGAAAAATATCCATCACAGGTTCCTATAGCCCAGGGCGACTGCTAACAAAATTGCTTTTTTTGTTTAACCAACAGTCCAAAACTTAAAGATATTCAGTTTACAATGATATCAAACAGAGACAAGCAGTAAATCCTGACATATGAGAAACTAGAACCAGAGAGTGTTTTCTTGTTTCTACTTATATTTCACTGCATCAGCCAGCCTGCATTTGTGTCTGCATTTGGGTTCTCCCTGCCTGTACTGAACCAGCAACCTTGACATTTTTTGTGTTTTTGTTATCATTTTCTTTCAAAACCTTACATCTGATGTAAATGTCTGTCATTTAATAATACTTAGTAAGAATTTGAATTTGAACATGAATATCCATCCACATTAATTTTTTTGTTGTTTTTACTTTTTCTTGCAAATATAAAAGCAGGTTCACCAATCACTGCATTGCTGATGATAACACAATGGGAATTTTTAAAGATGTGAGGCAGTGAACCAGTAACAGTTGAAATCTATGAGAGGAAAATGTTCCATCTGCAGTTTGTTTTTGTAACTTGCCTGACAGGAAATGAAGTGAACATTATTCGAGGGTGTTCATATGTATACATTATCTTAGCCAAGACATTTGGATGTGCATACATTACATCAAAAAAGTATTTACAGTTACGTATGAGATCAAGCTCAAGAAAATGCTAGCCTTTTACTCATTGATGAAAAGTCATGACACAACTATTTCTACAGAACTAATCAGTAGCACACAAGCAGAGTCAGGGGTTTCAGCATGTTAAATATTAAATGAATCTACCTGTCAAACATCAACAGAAAGCTGTCATTGTTTTTGCAAAGCGGGAAACCTGGCAAACCAGTATTTGAAATTCAAGCATCACCAAAACCTTAACATGGGTCAATTACTGGAATGTGCCTCTGAGAACAGGAAATGCCATGTGAACCTGTATGCTTGAGAAGAAGGGTTAAACATTAACACAGAAAAACACAAAAGCAAGACACATATATACACACACAAAGATTGGTGTGTGTGAGTGTGCCGTTCCTCATAATTTCACTTAGCCGGTTTGGATTATTGTCACCAGCTAGAGGCCAGACCTAAACCCCCAAGGCCTTCCTGTCACACAGGGTAAATACAACTGTGTGTGTGTGTGTGTGTGTGTGTGTGTGTGTGTGTGTGTGTGTGTGTGTGTGTTTGAGCTGAGCCAACAAGAAACACCAGATTCTTCAGCAATTGACATAAATGCAACAGGACCACTGACATTTAAGATGAGGATGTTCCCTGTTCTGTCCTTTAGTTCAGACAGAAAATCTCTCTCTCTCTCTCGCTCTCTCTCTCTCTCTCTCATTTAGTTGTGGTTTTTGAAGCATTGTTTTCTAACATTTTCCACCACTTGTACATCTTGGTAGTCAAGCAACTGGTCCTGCTGTTCACAATAAAACTAGAGTTAAGGCCAGTTCATGGTTTCCACTTGTCCTCAGATGGACGAAATTATTCAGTCTCTAATGCATGTGTTTTCAATAGTCTCAAATTTGGATTTTTTTTATTTATATCACAAATGTATCAGATCAATAATATGTAAATAACACTACAATTGACATTACCAAAGACATTCAATGCTATCTTTCTGGATTAATGTTGTATACTGTATATTCAATGGAAATCTGCATCTTACAATTATGACTTTTATAGTGCCTGACGTAAATCACGCCACAGCATTTGAAAGACTGTTTTTTAAACAGTCAAGACGTGGAAAAAACGTTGATTCTTACAAGGGGTATATTTTGGGAGTACATGGTTTCAATAGAACAATGGCAATTGTTTTATGAAACCCAAGCCATGGTCAATTTGTACACAAAAATTTTCAGGACTGTATTTAGCTCTTCCACCATACTTGCTCAAAAAGAAATGATTGTTAGTAAGGTGACAACGGCAACCCAAGTGTTAGCAAAGGGTGATTCAATAGTAGGGAAAACATCATCAGAATTCCTGTAACCTGTAACATTATACATAAATGCACAAAGCAAATTTATGTTCAACAACACAGCTAATGCGTGATGCTTCACACAAAACTGAAAAGTCAGTGCTTCCATAAAATGTTATTTATGAGACAGATTTGATTTTCAAGGTTTAATATATTTTGGCTGATGGGGGAAAACATCCCAATTAGTACAGTAGGGTCTCTGTTGCAGAATAGAATAAAGTTAATTTAAGAAGGTCAGAGGCATGTTTGCTGTTTCAGGTTTTTGGTTTTAGCATCATCACGCGGTTTAACAACAGCTAATAAATTCCAGGTTAATATACAGTATTTGGGACTGTCATGACTCCAGGTGTCTCTTCCCAGCAAATGGCTAGCTTGCTCTGGCTATCTCATAGTTAATTTAATGGCTGAATCTGACTGAAAAAGAACAGCACACTAATCTGAGGTCTTGGCTTGTGTTTGTTGATGAGGTTTTTCACTCTGGTTACGATAAGTGAGGTCACGGCAGTCGAGTGAACAGCGTGCAGACTTTGTTCAGTCTGTCCCTACCAGCTGGGTAGCTAAAAATAGCTAGCAGCTGTCTTCAGATATCAGATTGATGTCTAGTTAGGAAACACAAACAGTAGAAGTAGATTAATTGGTGTACAGTCTATTCTGCTCTATCTCTGCCAAAACTGGTCATTTAAGGGGACGCATGCACTCTACTTGTTGTATTTTGTAGGAAAAAAATTATCAAAATTGTGAATCAGTTGCATGTTTGAAAAAATTTACAACTCTCTGGCTCTCTGTTCCCTCAAAGATCAGCATTGTCAAGAAGGTTTTCTCGTGGTCAACAAAGTTCAACAAAGTGAACTTGGCGCGAAAGATTTGCGCAGATTTAGTGAGCTTCCACGAACAAAACCACTCATCATGGCACTTCCAGTGAAATTATTCTAATTTGCCCCATACTAGACAGATGATGTCAAAGGCCTGAACTGTTTGTAAGATAGAATATCAATAGGTACATATCCACACCCAAGTCTCTCAACACCATGTGAAAAACTTCAGTTTCTTGGAAGCTTTTAAACCACTAACAAACAAGATTGTTTGTTTCTGCTAATAATGTTTCAAGAGAATGACCCAATATTCATTGGAATAAATTATTTGAAAGCTGCTGTAAATTGATGATGTATAATGATTGTCTTTTCATGTATTTTTTCCAACTTTGTTATAGCTTACAATTTTCATAATATTAATAAGATGTGTGAATCCTCTTGAGTTTTTAAATGTCAAAATTGTATCTGGGGAAGCTCCAGTAGAGTGTCACTAGTCCCATGACCATGCTGTGTTCCAGAAATAGCCTCCAAAAAATAAACTATGAAAGAACACATGAACAATACAAGCAGCAGTAAAAACAAGCATCAATAAAACACATCATTATCATACATGCATATGACTTTTTATAGAGGAGATGGGGCAGAGTTCTACCCATGCAAAACCACAGATATGCAGTATTTTTTAAATTATCAGAGACAAAAACCTTTGTCTTCCCTCTTCTATAGACCATCATTATTATTATTCATTATTATTATAGTGTGGTGTTCAAAATTATTTTGTTGTTTTTACAGCTCCAGGAAAGTGATCACTGGAGGGCAGCCAGTTTATGGAAATTCCTTACCTGAAGAAAAAAAGTACTTTACTACCCTCAAATACAACAAATACAAATACTTTTTAAATGTATTTTTTTCTTCCTTCTAACTCTCGACCAACAAAAAAGGAACAGTTCATTCTGAGCTACACCTGAAACAGTAAGTACAGCGTCGCAGAGGACGCACTGTTTTGCCTCTCTAAAGCAGATGCAGATTTTATTTTCCAGCTCATTTTTAAGCCCTGACATGGCCTCAGGTATAGAAATCAGCAGAGAGCTCAAAGATTAGTGTCAACAAACCAGTGCTGTAAAGACATGTCAACACCACTTAATACATACACATTAAAGACAGACACAACCTCATGGAAAACTGGGAATAACCAATCAGTACTTAGCTTGTAACTGAAAAAAACAATGGGTGCTACTGTGAGTACTGAAGTGGACAATCAGATAGTGGACTGCTATGTGTTGAAGCTGATGAGATGACACAGCAAAGCATTACGGGAGGAACAGCCACATGTACTTTGAGGTAGTTGAAAGATTTGTGTGCACCCAAATACTGTATATGCATATATATTGTGCACTACAAAACCAAACCTCAAATTCATTTTTAGAGGTAAAATGCCTCTGCACATAAAATAAGTGAAGTCATGGCAGTCGAGTGAACAGTGTGCAGACTTTGGTCAGTCTTTCCCTACCAGCTGGGTAGCTAACAATAGCTAGCAGCTGTCTGCAGATATCACGCTGATGTGTAGTTAGGAAACACAAACAGTAGAAGTAGATTAATTGGTATACAGTCTATTCTGCTCTATCTCTGCTGAAACTTGGACAAATGCACTCTACTTGTTGTATTTTGTAGGGAAAAAAATATTAAAATCATGAATCAGTTGCATGCTCGAAAAATATCAACATTTTATTTTTTTGGCCATATAGCTCAACCCTAGTCCTAGCTAATAAGCTACAATAGCTTTCTCTATTTACAATTCTCCGGCTCTCTGTTCCTGATCAGCATTGTCAAGACGGTTTTCTAGTGGTCAACAAAGTTCAACAAAGTGAACTTGGCGCGAAAGATTTGCGCAGATTTAGTGTGCTTCCAAGAGCAATATTAGAAGTAAAATGCCTCTTCTGATGTTTGTTATTAATAAACTTAATTTACCCCAAATGGAACCTGTATGATTCAAACCAAACCATAAATGTTGTGTTAAATGAGACAAATGTCCTGCTGGTATAATTACCTACTTAACTAAGTACCAAGAAAACAAATAATAAGGTCATCCATTGGTTTTATTGTTAAAACTGGTGATAGTTGGTAAGTAACATTATGTTAAAGTAGAAATATTATATATATATATATATATATATGTATGTATATGTTATACATATTATTTCTGTTAAGATGTTTTTTATAATTTTAAGAATACTGGTTCTTAACTTGAGTATTTCTGTTTGAGCATCAAGGACAAGTGTGCAATTTCAGACATTTTAGTGTCTAGATATAACATCTGATGGTCACCCATATTGGGTGAGTAGGGGGCCAAAAAGTAGGGGGTAGGGGGCCAAAAGTAGGGGGCCAAAAGCTGTGTGCTACCCATATTGAGCAACAATTCCATTACTTTATTTTTTGAGTATTTGGAGCTATATGCATGGCCTTCCACTGAGCTCACACACCTCAAACTGCTGCAGGGACCGTGACATGTGGCGCACAGGCGACCAGTGGAAGGCGCTCCTCTCAATGGCTTGCTGCCTGCATCTGAAGGGCATCGCTGGCGGCTGGCTGCAAGATCGTGAATTTGATAGGCTACAAAGTGCTGCACAGGGTTCCAGATATTCATCTGAACTCGAAGGAGTCGTAGAGAAGGTTTTAGGTTCTCTCCGAGCCTGCACTTGAGCATGCAAATTAAATTACAATGTCTGCAAACTATAGACTATGACATCATCGCCAGTACCTTGCAGAAACAGATGAATTATGTTATCAGAGGCTAAAGCATCAAGTCATTCTTTTAATGTCATTTCAAATATTTTATTCTCATCTCGCAACATCGAGGTATTGTTGATCTCATATAATCTAGACTTCAGCCAAAATCTTGATAAATGTGTGGTTAAAATTAGGTTTACACTCTACCAGCTATAATTTCAGACTGAGTAACTGGCATGTGGAGACATCAGTGAAACCAACACACGTGTCTTGTGTGTTCTGGCAAACTTTGGCAAACTTTGGCAGGAGGGAAGCTGGTCTGTAAATGTGTCTAAACCTTTTATAATCCTAAATATCCTTCATGCGCAACAATGCCTCTTCTGTCAAACAAAGTACTAACATGTCTCGTTGTTAACTGCACACCTCAGTTGTTTCCCCGCACAATGCCACATACAGTTGCCAATTAATATAACAGTTAACATGAACTATGGATACACCTTACTAACCAAGCTAGCTAGCTAATGCCAGCATGAGCTGATAACTTAGCGTTTGCTGTGCTAACAGTACCTGGCCCCGCTGGGCTGGTAACCCCTGTTAACCATAGACAGTGGGGGTGTTAACCCATATATTATCGAAATGTTATCTATTCAGTCAAAGCGCAATAAAAAGGTAAATTTGACCAATGTTAAGATAACGACATTTGTTTTGTATAGTAAATTGCTTTAGTGAAATGTGCTGCATTAATGTAAGTTAATAAAACTGTCCATTGTGACGTTGCGATAGTTGAGGTTAATTTAATATTTGAGTAACTTAAATATGGTTAAAATAGTAACGTTAATTTTCTACGTTGTCATTAGGCATTTCTGAATACCTGCTATATTTCTTAAGTTAAACACGTGAAAAAAGTTGTACATACCTCTCGCACATGCAAATCGTTGACGTCGCATTGTACAGCCCATTGTTCATGTAATTATGTAGTGTAAATTAAATTATGCTGGCTGGCTAGGAATGACATAATAATAGACAATAAGTTTACTAATTTTGTGAACAGATCCTCCTCCAGATCATAGGCTATAGCTTTTTTTTGGATGTGTCCTTTTTAATTGCCCCAAATGTGGCCAGCTCTGCTCCCAGCTCTTCTCCCTGCTCTACTCCCTGCAGAGCTGGCCACATTTGGGTCAATTAAAAAGGACAGGGAGCAGGGAACAGAGCTGGCCAAATTTTTCTCAACGGAGGGGGGAGAGTGAATGCCCCAGTCAGCTCGACTCCACATAAAGTTAGACCTTCCGCTGGCCAACAAATTTAACATCTTGAGTTTACAAGAGTTTCCTCCTCTGGATGGATGCCGTCATCTTCCACCATCCCTTCTAACGCTGCCTCCGACCAACCTCAGCTCCCAGCAGACCAAGTGCCAGGATCCCCAGCCTGGATAAACTGCACTTCCAGGTACAGCCGATGCCCAGCAACATTGCAACATCAGGCTACAATTCATCACAACCATGCTCCTTGGGTGGCCAGGCATGCAAATCTAGGCATGGCGACCTTCCTCAGTGCTTCTAGTCTGTACCTCTATGATCCGGCAGGTGGCAGTGGGGTACGGTGCCTAGACCATCCAGGCTATCCAGGTCTCGCATAAAGGATATTACATCCAACTGACTACACAAACACACACTGACTAAACAACATAAGACTGCATCTGCAATTGTTGTCCACTGACTGTAAATCCTGGAGCCCATGCTGTCACACTATTTATCCAACATCTTCCCCTAGCTCCCCCTACCTGAATGGTAATCCCACATCATTTAATCTAAGTGCACTGCACTTTCTCAAACGTAGTTTGAGTAATGTTCAACCCAGAGCAGGCCCAGAGCAGGCCGAGAGCTAATGCAACTTCAAAACACTTGAGGAGTTTAAATCTAAATCTTGATGTACGTAGTCTGGAATATCAAATGGACTTAATAAGACTGACTCGACTGACTCAGACATTATGGTGTTCTCTGAGACATGGCTTAAAAAGTCAACTACAAATGACATGATTAATATTGAGGGATATAATGTCTTTAGAACTGACTACATTAAAAAATGGAGGAAGGGTTGCAGTCTATGTCAAGTCTAAATTAAATTGCACTTGAATCCAATCTATCAGCAAACTGCTTTGAACTTACTGCTATTAAACCCTCCCTCTCAAATAGCTCTGATATTATTGTGGTCGGATGTTATCACCCCCACTCAGCTTCAAATGAAGCAACTGCTTAACTTACCGACCGTCTTCATAACTGGACTAATACAGGGTTGATTCTACCTGAACTGGGATTAGTTATCATCATCCTCAGACTTATTCAAGGACATATGGGACTCTGTTTGTTTGAGCTATTAAACTCTCCAACCTGGTTAAACCACAAAGATTTAGCTAAATCCACACAACTTGATCATATTTTGACAAACGCACCCCACAGATTCTCTGCCCTCAGAACCTTTTGTAATGATGTTAGTGACCAATGTGCAGTTGTCTGTGTGAGAAACAGTAAGACTCCCAAGAGGAAACCATGTTTTATCTATGAAAGATGTTTTAAACATTTTAATGAACAACCATTTTTGCACAATATGTGACCTGGGCTTGTCTCACAAATGATTGATGTTGGCCTATTTTGGGATTATTTTACAGCTATTTTATTTTCTCTATGTGATAAACACGCCCCTTTTATAAGATTCAGGATAAATGGAAAAGAAAAAACCCTGGTTTAATGAAAATATCTCCTCTTCTATCAGAGGAAGAGACACCGCATGGGCCAAGGCAAAGAAAACAAACAACCCTGAAAACTGAATCTTATACAAACCATTAAGAAATAAATGCACTGAATTAGAAAAAAAAAATCTCAAAATGTGATCATTAAAAATTTGAATGACCCTGCCAAATTCTCAAAGGTATTTCAAATCCTACTCAGTTCCTACTACATCAATCAGTCCTTTGGATCTACTAAGAGTAAATCAAAGGGAAACCAGGAAATCGATATTGCAGATACCTCCCATAATCATTTTATATTTCATTTGGTTCAATCTTTGATCCCGGTAACACAAAAGTTTATGTTGCAAAAGGAAACACTGAACCTGTGCCGTGTTGCCCGGCTCAACTGTTCATATTTACGCCAATCTCAACCTCACAAGTTCATACAGCCTACTAAACATAGACTGTAAAAAAATCGTCAAGCCGAGATAAGATGGAGCCTTTGCTGCAGATATTATTGCAGAGCCTACTGCTTCAGTTTTTAATCTCATTTTATATTCCACCGTCATACCCAGCAACTGGAAATCAGCTATGGTTCTCCCTTTGATAAAGGGAGAATAATTGTTGAATAATTACTGTCCCATTTCCTGAATGTCTATTATAGCCAAATACTTGGGACATACAACTCAAACAATTTTCAATTAGGCTTTAGATCAGGTCACAATAATATAACAGCAGCTATGCTTGTTACTAATGATATCATCAATTCTTTAGATAGTAAACAGCACTGTGCAGCTCGATGTTGATTTGTCTAAATCATTCGACTATGTAGACCAATAACTGCTGTTGCAAAGACTGTATAGGCCTTAGTGAAACAGCTGTGAACTGGTTTAACAACTCTCTGTCCAAAAGAACTCAGTGTGCATCAGTTGAAAACTGTACGTCAGGCTCACTTACAGTGAACTAAAGTGTCCCTCAAGGATCTATTCTAACCCCTATCGTTTTCTCTGTTTTTATAAATGACTTGGGTCAGGGAATACATCCAGCTACGATACATTTCTATACTGATGACACAATCATTTATACAGTAGCATCCTCTTTCAATCAAGCCCATTCAGCTCTTGCAGGATGCTTTTTTTTCACTGCAGCTCCCACTGCTAAAAATTAAAACTGGTCCTAAATGCTAATAAAACTAGATTTATGACCATCATTCACATTCAATCAAAAGTAGCTGATTCTATAATCTTGACACTGGAAGTGACATATATAGAAAGAGTTCCATCCTACAAATACCTAGGCATTTGCATCAAGCATGGGCTTGATGAAAACTTTTCTTGTAATGGGCAAATTGATAATCCATGAAAAAGCTCAGAATTAATATGGGTCTTTTTTTCCGCTTAAAAAAATGCTTTCCATTTGAAGCCAGAAAGAAATTTGTTCAAGGTTCATTCATATCAGTATTAGATTACAGTGACTTGATCTATTTGCATGCAACTTCATCACTACTTAAAAAACTGGACTTTTTTTTAACGAGTACAGGCTCACACACACCATTGCATTTTATGTGAAACAACAGGATGGTCATCTCTATACCAGAGGAGAAAAATACACATTGATATTTATTTACAAGACATTGTTAGGTAAACTACCTACCTATATCTCATGCCTTTTGTCCTTGCATATCAGCAACTATAGCACTAGATCTGCTAATTACATTCTTTTAAATGTCCCCAGGGTGCAGTCAGAGCTTGGCAAAACTGTTTTCTGTTTTTTTACATCTAGGGCACAGAATGAGTTGCAAAATATGATTACTTTACAGGCATTCCCCTCATTAAATATATTTAAAAGACTCTGGCAAACTGCCCTGAAGGAAACATGTCGCTGTGTTATATGACAAACCAGCTGTTTTTAAATGAATAACTTCATATGATGTGGGACTGAGTTACAGATATTGATGGCTGGCCTATATATTTCTCATCTTTTACTCTCCTTATTGTTTAGCTTTTATGTACTGTTTGTGTTTTATCTTCCTTTACCCTCTTTCTTGTTTCTTTTTATGTATAGTGTTTTATCAAGCAAAACTGTTTCTTTTCTGTAACCTTGTATTGCCTTTGACCAGGACTCCCTGAAGAAGAGATCTTGTACCTCAATGGGACCCTCCTGGATAAATAAAAGATAAACAAATAAATTTTCAAAATATGCTCAAATATCAATCAAATATGCTCTCATAATTGTGAGTAGCCTGGTGCTTATGCCATTGTGATGTCAAATGTTCATCTTGGTGTGTTACTTTTGATGTGTTGTCATATTGAGTGTTTGATATAACTTCTGTCTTAATACTTTGAGGGTCACTTTATGTGTATAAATAATCTGATATAGAGATGTATGACACCACTTACATGTTTACGCTATGCTTTGTGTATTGCTGTGCTACAAGCTTGTGTGTTGCCATGCTTTTTTATTTCCCCTATTCTGTAAATGTTGAATTGCTGGGTGCCATTCTTTATTCCTGCCTTAATATGCTCTTATGTGCTAATGGCTGCTTGTTGCCTAGTAATTTTTGCATAGTTTTACTATTTGTCTGGGTTTATTTGCTTTTGTATGTTTTGTTTTAATGTTTTTTTATAAGGCATCAACCTGCCAGGGACTGCAAAAGAAAATTAACCTGTATGGCTAAATCTGGCATATTCACATGATGTACCCAAGTGCTCATTTTAATTAATATGCATTGTCTCTTCTTAAATAAATCGACATAAATTTGATTTTAAATTAAATTAAGTTCTCATTTTCATTACAGATGCACATTGCAGAGGTGTTGCCTTGTAAGTGCAAACTGTTAATATAACCATCCTTTTGATATGTACAGTCTGAATGTACAACAGTAAATACTGTTTTTTTCAAACAGATTTCCTTTAAGTGATGATGACAGGCCGAAGCAATGGTTGATGAATGAATGTGAGGAACTGGATCCCATCTAACACGTCACGTCTGCACAGTATGCACTTTGAGGAGGATCAGTTCTTCACAGATAAGAAAGTACACAGGTTTTTATGCAAAGTAAATTTTCTAAATGTACCTATACTGTGGTGAAAGTGGTGGGAATACAAAATCTAACATTGGGTAACCTTTTTGTACAGAAAATTATCTGAATGTGTGGATAGCAACATTTAATGAAATCATCAGTCACCCTTTAGGATGTCTCTGATCATGATTTCATCCTTTTCATTTTTACCAACATCAACACAGTTTCATTACAACTGCCAAAGTTTGGTAGCCCTTTTCTTAAAGTACAATGAAAACCCAAAAAAGGAATTCTTTCCAATATATTACTTTGAAATTAACCACTCTTGTTGATGCTGTTACACTGATGTCTTTCTTCCACTTTGTTGTGCCTGCCATTCAGTATGAGGACCTTCTGTTAGCGCCAAAGACTGTTAAGGTGACTCATACACGTTAGATCTCTGTACAATGAATTAGATCAATGTACTATGTACAATATGCAATGTATATTTGTAGGAGTTTGTTCATTTAAAACTGCAAGTTCATACACAATAGTGCTCAACTGAAGCAGACATTCATTCCCCTATCCTGGCAAGCTGTATGTGATTCATTGTGATCCACCATTTCTTAACTAAAGTGTCCATCTTATAATGTAATTCAAAAGGTATCCACAGTGAAAACTGAATGACCAGTGCCAACAGAAGGAAGACCTTGTGTATGGAACGATATATTTAGTGCCATTCATCTGGTTGTGGATAAGAGAAATGCATGTACAACATCTTAAGTTCTCAAATGGGTTGTGATGATAATGGAAGAAAACCACTTCCAGTTCAGCTTCCTCTGATAAAAGGACAGACGAACTTTTTAGAAGTTTAGTATTCTATGTCATTAGTATTAACGCGTTCAATTTGCTTTTGACTTAATTTCTGTTGGTTTTAGATAGCTGATGGTAGTAACATATTTAAAAACAGAATTTTAAAAATATTTAACAAGAATTAAGTGAAGGATCAACTATAGCACAGTCACCACCTTCACAGGTGAAAGTATTTCCCAATTTAACATCAAAAGAGTCTTCAGTAGGAAATAGCGATAACTGGCCTACGAAGAAGTGAAACCAGGAACAAATGGGACTCCTGTACTAAATGTGTACCGCTGTTACCACTTTAGAAGTATGTTTTAGGCGGTGTGTACTGAAGATTTCACAGATTTCGAAGCAGTTAGTTTAAGTTATTGATATTGCATGTCCTTATATGGTTTTTTTTTATTTAATGAAAACAGCTCATTCACTAATCAACATTGGACTATATTTTCCAGTTTATTCCCTTTGTTCCTTGTATTATCATCTGCTTATGTTCCAGTGTGTTTTCCCAGCATCTGCTAGCCTCCAGCCGGCTAGCCTCCAGCCTGCCTCCAAGTTGGCTAGCCTCTGGCAAGCTAGCCTCCAGTCTGCATCCAAGTCAGCCAGCATCCAGTCTGCTAGCTCCCAGCCTGACTGACAGTTGGCTAACTCATGGCCTACAGCAAGAACGTTGAGCCCAGGGATCATTCGCCTGCAGCCAGCTCCAACAGCCACAGCCTCTGTTAGCGACCTTCCAAGTCAGCTAGCCTTGGGCCCACTGTCTTCAGGCCTGCACCCAAGTTAACTAGCCTCATGTCTGTTCCTGCTCTTGAGCTAGCTAGCCTCCTGCCTGTTCCTGTTCCCAAGTAGTCTAGCATCCTGTCTGATCCTGCCCATGAAGACCCTGAGCAGTCTCCTTTCCTGGGGACTCGCTAGCTTTTCCTGGGAGGACTCTAGATGTTGGAGCCTGCAAAAGAAAGTGTGGCTCCCATTGACATCGATCCTCCAAGCTGCCCACTTGACCCTGGGTCAAGCCGGCTCCTGCTCCCAAGTCAGTCAGGCCGACATCAGCTCCCAATCTTCAGTCGTCCCCCCTGCGAACCCTCAGCTGGACCTTCGCCATCGTCCTCCTGTTCAACCCCCAGACGGGACCCGCCTTTGCCGTCAGTCTCCTGCTCAACCTCCTGAGGGGACCCGCCTTCGTCTATGACTTCACCCACGCCCACTGAACCAGTTTCATCTGTCTGTCCTGCACCTCGGCCGTATTGAGTAAAGCTAACATAGAAATAGCTTTGTAATTACAAATTCTGGCAAAACCTCCAATATGTTCTTGTATGATTACAATACTGTGAATGCTACTATTTTTAAAATTCATACCAGGTATGCACCATAAAAACCAACAAACATAGAGCAAGAGCTTCATAAATACTTTTTTGCACATAAAAAAAACTGCATTCATTTCAACAATTTTATTATCCACCAACAGATTTTTTTAAATTGATTAATTTAATAATGTAGCGAGCAATTTATGATCACTTCTAACTAATTAGAAAAATTAAACTAATTAGACTAATTAGACCTGTACCTAATTAGGAAAAAAAAAAAAAAAAAAAAAGAACTTAACTGTCAAAAGACAAGCTTGCATGATAAGAGGTAGTTGAATCTCCAGTTTTTGGTAAGAAGTATAAAATAAAGTAAGAGATGGTTGAGATGAGAAACCAGAAAATAAAAATTATTACTTCATATACAAGGAAAAGCAAGAAAAGCTGCCTTTACAGTCTGTAGTCTCTCTTTTATGCATAGTTGAAAAAGCTATTGCAGCAGTCAATAATTAATGGAGGTGAGGTGCAAAAAGACCAGGAAACATTATTCAACATGAGTCCTTGTGTGAGATTTTATGTAGCAGGCTCACAGCTTGGGGGAAGAATCTGTTCTGAAGTCTAAGCATGTTAACAGTTTCTTGGGTAACTAAGGTCACTACGAAATGGCCAAAGAGGCAACCTGGCAGAGTATTTGAATTTGTATTTGTAAATTTGCCTCAGAAACAACATCTCAATAAATAAGGGATGCTCTTGGAACAGCACACTGATATTAACAATAATTGAGAAATGTATGTACAATGAACTTCAAATGTTTTAAACTATTTACAGTTTATTACAGCTACATCCGACATGTGGGCAAAATACCAGGGGGTGGTAAGGGAATAAGACAGTTGGAATAGAAGAGGGTGTAGGGAACGAAGAAGAGCATAGCTGATAACACTGAACAGTGTTATGGCCACAAGTTTTAATTTAATAAAATCCTATATTAACAGTAGTAACTCTCATCAAATAAGGCATTACAGTGTGGGCTATGTTTGGGGCTAAAAAAATTCATTGAGACTCAAATTTAACAGAGAAACTGTCACACATGAACATTACACCGTTGCTGAAGTTGGGCTTTGATTGACTCAGCAAAACTGTTTTAAAAAATATTTCCTGTAGTTGTGGTATCAAACCTCATGTGAGGGTAAAGTACAAAGCTGCCATTTAAACAATGACTGTACAGTGTGAGGATAATTTTAAATGTTCTTTTAATTTTTAATTTTCATATTCCATTGTGATTCAGCATACTGTGAGGAGGTGGGCATTACATGCTCTGATGTTATTTTGTAGGTGCTGAACCACCTCCCTGGGAAAGTCAAAACTGCACCGTACTGGATGTTCTTTAGTCTCAAAATAAACAGATGTTCCCTGTGCAAAGTGTGGGAAGAATACAACCAGACAGACAAATAATGAGAGGAGGATAGCTTATCAATATAAAAGATGTTTCTCACTACTCAATGCTCTCACTTGTGGAGACCTCTGATCTCTGTACAGTGTTGAATCCATTTGCAAATGCTTTTGAAAGTAGATTCACTGAAAAGACGAATTCTTGTTAAGTTGTCTTGTGTTTGTCACAGAAAATTATTCAACAAACTTGGTCAGTTTGCCACTACTAGCAGAGATTGACAAATGTCCATACCACTTATTGTGGCATAGCCAAACCCGATAATTTCAGGGAGGGAGCATTAAGTCCATGGGAATCCCATCTGAGAAACCGATTCCTGTCAGGTCTGCTTCCTTAAATTCAAAGACATGTTAAAATGCATTGTGTGGGTTTAAACACTGCTCGTTTACAGACTGTAGAAGATCATGTAGTGCATGATCCAGGAGGAGGAACAGAGGAAGAAAAATAAAGCTCAGAAAATAGCTTAATGTAGCTTAATAGCTTAAGACTCAGCTTACAGGCCCAGTTAAATATGGACCAAGGTCAGTTTCCTGGGCTTGGCAGACAGTGCGGAGGTCGAGGAGATAAAGGACGGAGAGGTGGTGGAGAAGATGATGGCTGTTTCATCTGTGGAACAAAAGATCACTAGGCACGATGTTGGCTCTTCTTTGATGGACTATCTCAAGCAGACTAACTGGCGGCTAAGTCGGGGAAAGAAATGGAATCCTGAACAATGACCACTGAAGGACATCAATCATGTGAGCACATAAATACACATGATCAGAGACAAAATATACATACACTTGTCACTAACACCATTAATAAATTACAAAAACAAACAGGAAAATCGGACAGATCAAGGAGACAGGATAGGGTCGTATTCATGACTCTCTCATCACACGTACAAAAAAAAAAAAAAAATGCCTGAAATTGAAATTGATGCCTAACAAATTCTAAATTTTTTTGCTGATTCTGGGGCTACAGAATCTGTTATCAAAGAAAGCTAATTATCTCCAAGGCCAAAAATGGGGGGGGGGGTGACACCAAAACTGTAGGGATTCCAATGTTGGAAAAATACAAAATGTTGACATTTGTTTGTCTGTTCTCTGTTTGAACAGAGCTTTGCTAGGTTGCTTCAAGACAATGGTACGTGGAACAGTAATGACCAAACAGTCTGAAAAAAAAAAGTGATAGAAAAGGATTATAAAATTCGACCACATTATACTTTTGTCAAAACCATACCACTACAGATTTCATCACCTGAAATGGCTGAGGTCCCAAATTATTTATGGGCTACCTATAAATATGATGTGGGCTTTGTTAAATCTGCCAACTTGTTGTAATAACTCCAAAATCATCCTTCAGACCACGTAGAGATCAATACCCACGTAAACCAGAAACTGTTGATGGAATAACCCCCGTGTTTGAGTCTCTCCTCTCGGCAGGTGTATGTGTGCCCTGTGAAAATTCACCAGTTAGGACACGAATATTTCTGGTAAAGAAGATTCGCAATGCTGGTCAACCTGATAAATGGCAATTTGTCCAAGACTTGCAAGCAGTAAACGCAGCTGTCCACCCAAGAGCTCCAAACATTCCCAATATTATATATACACACAATATTGTCACAGATACCTCTTGATTGCTCATGGTTCTCTGTCGTGGATTTGTCACAACAGAGATTTTTTTAGCATACCATTGGATAAAAATTTACAATTTTGGTTTGTTTTCACCTTTAAAAGGAAAACTTACACGAATCCACGAATCATTAGAGCTGTCCACAGGGAGTGCCCTGTTGCAGTATGTTGACGATTTGAGCAAAAACAAGAGAGGCCTGTGAAAAAGATACTGTAACATTGTTGCAAAATTTGGCTGCACAAGGTCACAAGGCCAGTTTGAGCCCTTTACAATGGGTTTCCCAGCAAGTGATCTTTTTGGGGCATGTGATCATTCCTGAGGGCAAATCCCTTACCCCAAACGAGCTGAAGCCATCCAATCCATTCCAAAACCTCTAACAAAAAAACAAGTAATAAGCTTTTTGGGAATGATGTCATACTGTCGACAGTGGAGTCCAAATTATGCTGAAATAGAGGCACCATTAGCTGCTATAGCTCAAAGACAATGCTTCACACACCAAATGATAAAGTAATTTGGACTGTTGAAGCTGACAAGGCCTTTAATTATCTCAAAACAAGCTTTACAATCAACTCCAACATTAGGATTACCTGACATGACAAGACCATTCACTCAGACAGAAACTGCACATGACGGTTCGGTAGCACAACCTTTACCTTCTAATTATTCTGCTCAAGCGGCTGAATTAGTAGCACTCACTGAAGCATGCAAATTGGCAAAAAACAAATCTTTTAACATATACACAGATTCTTGATATGCATTTGATGTGGTTCATGACTTTGGTACCTTATGGAAACACAGGAAATTTCTTACATCTTCAAGAACTATCACACACCATAAACTTATATCTGCGTTGTCGATGATTTATGCTAGAAACAATGTAGGCCAAGGTAAAAACCAAGTCAAGCTTCTCATCCACCTCCAGACAAACCATTTGATCACTTACAGATGGACTTCATTGAGTTGACACCTAGGAAAGGAAAGAAATATTGTTTGGTGATTGTGGACATGTTTTCAAAGTGGGTTGAAGCCATTCCCACTTCCAGGCAAGATTCAGGAGCCGTAGCAAAAGTTCTTATCACTGAAATAATATCCAGATGGGGTATATCAGGTAACTTCAGTACTGACAATTGTATGCCTTTTGTAAATACTGCACTAAAAGCAGTAGGTCAGTGTTTTCAAATTGACATGAGACATCATTGTGCTTATCATCCAGCCAGTGGAGGTGCAGTAGAGAAAGTGGCACCCTCAAAAACAATTTGGCTAAATGTTGACGAAACGGGACTGCCATCGACAAAAGCACTTCCAATTGTACTGATGCAAATGAGAGCCCTTGAAAGGAGAAGAAACAATCTGAGCCCTTGTGAAATTCTCTTTGGATGACCAGTGAACACTGGAGTCGGGCCTGTGAACAGACCACTACCAAAAACCCATCTTTGCAAAGATGTAATGCTGCCTTATTGTGCGAACCGGTCCTCTGTATTATCTGTCATTCATAAGCAGGTGAAGGAAGCCCTTCCAAAACCTGCTACTGTGTTGCTGGGGATAGAGAAGGGGGTTAGTGCACCCGAGTTTCTCAAGCTGCAAGAAAGCAATACACTATCTGGCGCGAGCTGAGGTCACACTGCTAATAAGATGACGCCAACATATAGACCTTGACATCCATTCAGAAGAATGGGATGTGGTCTGAAAGGAAGAACATGCTTCCTACTACTAATATGCTTCATATGCTTCACCCAAATGTGTGCTGAGGAATGGGCCTGTTAATTTGGTGAGAGAAAACAATGCTTGCTTCCTAAGATCATTAAAATTACTAAAGGTGAACATTAAATATTCAAAAGGGGGAAATGTAATGATAATTTTAAATGTTCTTCTAATTTTTAACTTTTATATCAACATTGCGATTCAGCATACGGTCAGGAGATGGGCATTTCATTCTCTGATGTTATTTTGTAGTTGCTGAACCACCTCCCTGGGAAGGTCAAAACTGCATCGTACTGGTTGTTCTTTTGTGTCAAAATAAACAGATGTTCCCTGTGCAAAAGTGTGGGAAGAATAGAACCAGACAGACAAAATAATGACAGGAGGACAGCTTATCAGTATAAAAGATGTTGTTTCTCACTACTCGATGCTCTCACTTGTGGAGACCTCTGATCTCTGTACAGTGTTGAGTCCATTTTGCAAATGCTTTTGAAAGTAAACTTACTGAAAAGACATATTTTTGTTAAGATGTCTTTTGTTTGTCATAGAAAATTCCCCAACAGTATGTAGCCATAACAAAGCTGCAAGCCTTCTCAATCTTCCCCAGATAGACACCAGCCTTCCACCTGCATCTCTGGATGATGCCAAAGAAGATGATCTTCATGTCTGGATACTGCAGGTGGAGGTGCTGCAGGTCCTCCTTCATTGCTCCGACAAAGTTGACGCTTGAAACATCCCCCAGGTCATTCCCACCGCAGTGGACAAAAGAGGAAATCCTGTACTTCCTCATAGGGACTGGCTTAAGATGAGCCGTAAAGTGTGGGGGCCATTTCCTTGGCCCCCCTACTTCCGGCACCCTTGCTCAGAATTCATAGTTCGATGTGTAACTCATTTTAAAGACTATACTGACCGGTAATGGCTTGTGTGTCATTTGCATGACTTAAAGCGTCTTTCTTACCAGCTTAAATTTAAAGCAATGACTTCTTTCCCCCCTGAGTCTCCACCTTCCCTTATAGCTAAGACAGGTTCAGAGCCATTTTAAACCACTAGCTTTACATTAGCTTAGCAACACTTCAGTAAGCTACAACAGATGCACCAGAGAGTGACAGGATGGGGAGGTTGAATGCAATGTTGCCTCTTAGTTCAGGGGTATGGTGTCCCTGGAGATGTCAATTTCCAGAACCCCTCAATTTTTTTGAGGTTAATACATTAATAATTTAATAGTCTATAAGGGCAGATTCTGCATTATGAGTATCTTTTATACCTAAGCATTATTGATGGTAATATTTTACATCAGTGTAGTGCTATTAAAGTAAAGGGTCGGAATACGTCTTTCATCTTTAAAGTTAGCACAAGTTGTTATTATATCAATATGAGATTAGCCTAATCAACATCACATATGCTAAAATGTCAACACAATTTTTGCTAGAGACAAATCTGAGCAAAGACTTTACTATGCTGAATAAATCCAAGTTATGATCCAGCTTCTTAATGATACCGAAAGGTGGGTCAAATACTTAAATATTTTAGCCAGGCTTTTAACCTACATGTCATCTTTCCACAGAAATTTAAAGGGGCAGACCAGTAATTTAGTATAGCATTTCTGTTAAGTGGAGGGACTAACAAAATACAGATTGAAAAGGAGTGGTCTAAAAATCAAAGCAGCAGAGGCAGAAAAATAGTAGTACGGGGTAAACTCAAAAAAAAAAAAAACCCAGACAAAACATTTACCCCGTAAACATTTCCTGTAATGAAGCTTGAATTATCTTAGATTTGGCAAATATCCTCTAGAGCCACAGAAGACATTATTCAACGGTTTTTTGCTGTCGTATGACTAGCACTCCTCAACTGACCTTTATATGTAAATTGTGGAATGCTACTAAAATGCAGAGCCAAATGTCTTGGTCTTGTGATAATCTTAAAGATATACAACAAAAGAAACAAAACATTGAAATGCATGCAAAAGAAACATTGAGTGTGTCAGACTGAGCTCCAAGATTGTGGCCAACAGTTTTTTGAGTTCAGTTGGCTGGCACTTCAATTAGCCTCCATCCAAATTCTAAAAACAATAACTTTCCACCGACTGGGAAAGAAAACTAAAAACAGACTAACCGGGTGGTAAAAACTTCTATTTCCACGATGACAGCTAAGCATGTAGACCAGGAAAAAACAGTGAAGTGCAGCACTTCAGAGGCTGGCACCTTGGTTATAGGAGAATAGGGTTACACAGAAGTAAAAGTCACAACTTGCTAACAAACTATCTTGACAAGAACAGCAACAGATCACATTACAGGATAATATTACAGTCACATAAGCATATGCTGTATGTGTGTGTTTCTCTTTCAAAGGGTCTCAGGTAAATTTCATCAAGAAGCAGGTGCAGGTGCTTAGTCACAGTCAGTTCAGTTTAATCACCATGTCAGCATGTTCATGCAGGATGGAGTCACAACAATTTGCATCTGGGATAAAAAAGAAACTAATACTCCATCTGATTTCAGAGGATTAATACTCAAACAAATTACAGTTCGATTTCCATCTTCATTAATACATTTAACATCTAATTGTTTCCACTTAATTCACATATTTTATCTCTTCACTTAAAATGACAATTTTCTTGCTTAAGAAAATTAAACAGTACATTGCAAAATGAGATATCCTATTTTATAAAATTATTGCTAATACATTCATTTAAGTATCCTGAATTTCTCTTCTCTTTCTATGTGTGCATGTGTGTCTGCATTAGTTTAGTGCAGTACTCTCCAAACTATCCCTCCTGCCTCAGTAAAATAAAGATGTGAAACTTCGGCAAAGCATGTCTAATCAGAGATCAGCCAGTGCCGTATATGAATCTAAAATTCTTGCAACAGAGGATGGAGTTAAGACAAACAATACACTGAAATAAAATCCAGATCAAACTGACATCAGCCAAGACTCTGATGAGAAAAACTGAGAATTATATCCTTGCAGCACAGAAGCAGGGATAAAAACACAAGCCATATTTATGGAGACTAAGTGAAATATTAAAATATAGCATAACAAAGTAGCTACATACAGTATGTTTTACATTAATTAGGCAAATTGTAAGCAAATGTATTTTTCCACCTCCTTGCTAAAAGAATTTGGATTCCTGAATTTCACACAAAACCAAACATTCACAAGGAAAGCGTACAGAATTCAAAGAATCTATTAGCATTACTTTAGTTATTTTTAGTTTCAGCTAATATTCCATGGTTCACATCATAATATGTCTGTCAGTCCTTGGATGTGGACAGCTGCAATAGGTCAGGCAAATAAACACTTTGCAAAACTATTTTGATCTCTCTTCTGATATTCCTATGTTTCCACATTCAAGAGTTGCAACTAATGATTAATTTCACTGTCAATTAATCTGCCAATTATTTTTTTGATTAATCGATCATTGTTTTATCTATGAAACATCAGAATATAGTAAAAAAAAAAAAAAAAAAACACACACACACACACACACACACACACACACACAGAGTTGTTTTCATTTATTATGGGTAATTATTCCTCTTCTCAGGTTGATGGTGTTTGGGGCTAATGTGGGACTCTTTGTAACAATAAGAATAATACAGGTCTGAAAGGAGAATGAGGGAGATATCAATCAAACTTAATCTGGAAACACCCACTCCCATTTCTGAGAAAAGGTCTTATCAGGCAGAATAACCTGTGTGAATGTACCATGGGTGTACAGGCCCTTTAATGCAAAGTGACATGATCAAATTGCTATTGTCCAACTAACACATGAAAAACTTATATTCAATTTACTATGACATAAGAGAAGGAAAAGCAGTAAATCCTCGCAATTTAGAGGATGAAACTAGAAAATGTTTGTATTTTTGCTTGAAAAATGACTTAACAATTAATTAACAATTAATCAATTATCAAAAGAATTTCAGATCATCCAGAACTGATGTCTTCTTCCCTATTACATCCAACTTTTCTCAAACTTTCCATTCATGCTTTCTACCCTCCTGCCCTGTCCTTTCTTCTCCTCTCCATACCGCTCCAAACTTTCAGCGCCCTAATTCTGTTTTCCATGCTCTCCTCCTCTCTCCTCTGTTCATCTACTGGTTTGTTGGAGTTTGTTTCTGACAATTCAAACTGTGAGATTTGACCACAGGCATGCTCACATGCCCAGTTTTTTAAGGCATGGTCATGTGTGTGGGTGTGTTAATGCATGTGTCATATATGTATGCACCCAAAGCAGAAAATACAGACAAATTAACTTCTTGAACTACTGCATAAGAAGGACAAACTTACTGTATATACTGTATCTTGAATACTGGTATAAAATAATAAAACATTTATTGTCAGTGCATTGATATTCGAGGACCGGTCTTGACCTTTAAAAGTCCATATTTAATGTTCCATTAGTGCAGAAAAGTGGACATTATTTTAATAACTTGTGATGCAGGTTTATATACTGGCTCAGCTCTTAAGGTGCTATTATCATATCACAGTCTCACAGTCACTCCCTGTTTTTCTCTGAGAGTAGAGTAAGAGCTGACTAAATCAAATAATACTAGCTATTATCCTCCAATCCTTTGTCAACAACACAAAGGACACATAATTTAACTTCTCTCCATCCTTTTTTGTCATTTTAACAATTCCTATCCTCACCCCATCAAAAACCTTCTTTTCCTCACACCACCGTCCATCCCTTTCAACATTCCTGGACTAAGAGGACTGTCACTTTTTTTTTGTTTCAAAAGGTGTTACAGTTGTGTCACATATATTCTATCAATGAATGTTGGTGTTTTAATGGAGATCAAATAGAGTCTGAAATTATGTTTGTACCAACCAGGAAAGAAATTGAGATGCCTGAGAGAATGGTTTGGCTGTAAGTCAGTTCAGTAATGTTGTACAGACAAGTGAAAATCAATAAGGCTGACTGCAAATACAATATAAGCAAATATTGATTTACATTTGACATACAACAATACTCTTCTAAACTTTGCCTTCAATCAATATGCACTCCTCAAAGTGGAGGGAGCTGCACCATAAAACTATACCACCAAAACCTAACTTAATTTTATTGATCTTTCTGCACAGGAGAAATACAAGAAGGAATATAAAAACACATTTAAGGCCTTATGCTATATAGGGGTATATGACGATTACAGAAATGGTAAAATGTATTAGATTAATGGGAAAATAACTGTATATTACGGCTGCAACAAATGATTATTTTAATTACAGATAAATCTGCAATTATTTTCTTGATTCATTAATCAGTTTGTTGGTAAATGTCCAAAAACAGTGGAAAAATGTCTTTCAAAGTCAAACATCCAAAGTCAAACAGGTGTAGTGAGTCATATATAATTCTACCTTCTTCTTTCCTCAAAAACAAGAGGCTTTTATTTTTTTAAAGGAACTATACAGACAGCTCATGCTTCACAATGATTTCACCCAGAAAGGGAATTAAAAGTTGTTGTGAAGTTCCATGACACCCCCTGATGATACATTATATTTTCATATTTTTTTATATTATCAAGCATTTCCACCAACACAGTACTTTTATCACATGTTAAACCTTTAACTCATCCCTCCCCCACTTATGTTTTGGGTTGACTGTCAAATAACCAAACAAAGTGTGAACACAAATAAAAAGCCATTCCTTCACATTCTCTCTATTTTTCCTCTTTTTTCCAGAATTCCAAGGATGGAAATCAATCACTTTTTTAATTTCTTTCTGTCTTTACTGTTTTCTCTTATGACAGAGGCCTGTATACTATCTAACCTCTGCTCTTCTCTACCACCTTTTTCTCATTTCCTTTTGTTTCTTTTCCTTTGCTTGACAGAAAAGCAAATATAACCTCTAATAAACTACAGTCACTGCATTTTCATGCTTATGTCTTTCTCTCTCTTTCTCTTTCCCACTATCTCTTCTTCCACTCCCTCAGCAACCAGAGGATTTTTCCATGTAGAATAACAGCCGGATTTTGTCTTCCTGGTTTCTACCCTTTTCCTCTTTTTGCTCTTCCTATCTCATCCCTATTTTGTAGCCATTCCTTTGACTTAATCTCCCCTATAGCTCTCCTTTTCTAATTCAACTCCCTTTCTGTGTCTCTCAATTTAATTCAATTCAATACAATTTTTTATATAGCGCCAAATCACAACAGAAGTGATCTCAGGGCACTTTTCATATAGAACAGATCTAGACTGTTAATGGAGCAGTACATGTTGAGAAGAATGGGGGCAGTAGATGGTTTTCAGACACAGATCCAGGCCCTGCAGCTCCAGAGGCAGAAATGCCTGCAGAAAGCCACTCTGCTAGCCATCAGGGAACAGTGGATTACCTCGAGTGAAATACAGTAGTTGTGTGTTTAGCAGCAGTTAGGATGACAGAGCAATCATCTGAACCTATATGACTGCAGATAAAACCACAGCTCTTGGTATTACACAAGTGGCTTTGATCAAAGGGATGAGTGCCTCAAACGTTCCAATAATAAATTTGTTATAAATGTATCTAATACCATTTCACTTTAGCTCCTGTTTTTATTTTGCTTTCGTCTCTAAGTGCTAATGCCAACCACTGAGAACCAAAGCAGCTTTAATCAATTCACTATCATCAGTGGCAATGATGCCTTTCAAATCTTTCCTTTTAAATGAGATTTGCAATAGAAAAGAGGCACCGGCCTGCCATATTCAGTAGCAGGAGGCTCCTTCAGCTCTCTCAAGACCCCTGTCTGTGATGTCTGTGATGTCTGTGCCTCCGTGTGCGCGTGCATGCCTTTGTACATGTGTAACTCCAGTACTAGATGCAGCAGCTGCTTTAGCACAGGGGAGCCACACATCAGCCTTGACATTCTGCCATTAGCATATCAGCATCCCCTCTTTTTCTCTGTCTTTCGTCTCTCTCGCACCCTCCCTCCTTTACTCAGGCTGTCAGAAGCTGATGATTTGCAATTACACAGCATGTGTCAGTGCAACTAAACATCATTTAATAACTCCAAGCTGTCAGTACATGACTGAACAAGCAGAGAAGCACCAATGCCACAATAAAAAATGCCCTGTTTTCTATCCTGGAGCATGTTGCTTGTACACAAGCCAAATTTGCTGTCATGTGGAAAAAATACCTATCTTGCTAACTGTACGTGCATGTTAAATACTCCACAATATACTGTGCCTATCCCATACATGCGACGTCACAGGAATGTTATACCGATAACAAAAGCAATATAAAGCCCCTATAGCATTATCATATGAATATTGTGTGGTATAGCCTATTCTAGTATTAATAAAAACGATTAGAGGTATGCTCAAGTGTCTGCAAACACACTATTGCTCACCACAAAAAACACATTCGGTCCCATTATAAACAGTAAACGTAAATTTCTCATAACTTCTCCCTAGTTACAAAAGACAACGAACCAAAAACTCACTTTTACTCAAAAGAAAGAAAGAAAGAGAGAAGATTAGGCTTAGACAACTCCTTCATATTAAAAACGAGCACTTATTCAAGGACAGCCACGACAGCCCCTTAAAGACAGCTTTGGGGACTTGTTGGGGACTCTATTGTTTGTTGCTTTTAAGTAGTAAGTTTGTTAACAACTTATTCTTTATGTTGTTGTTTTTTTTTTTAATTTCCGACAATACCATTATAATTTTCATATGAAATCCTCATGGAAATGAACTGGCATTTTGCGACAAAAGTAGGCAAACTTTAAAATGTATTACAGATAGAGACTACTACAGTAATTAGCGTTATGTTGTAATTTTACTTACCACAGGCATTGCAACTCCTCTGAAGGTTTATCGAAACAAATCCTTTAATTCTATTTGCTGGAGACCCTTCAAGACGAAGTGAGCACACAAACATACAGAGACATGCTCATAACACACATAAAACACTCTCATATAAACTACCCTGAACTGTACAGTTCTCCCTCGTCTGTACTCTACGCTGTACTGTAGCGCGAGCTCCCTCAAGTATCAGCTGCAATGTGATAGGCAGATTGCTTTCAGGTGTTCCTCGTAACTCGTCAGCTCATATTTCGTCCACTCAAGTGCTTGTCATTAAAGTCATTGGACTGTTTTTTTTTTAATCATTTGGATATTGTGTATATTGTGAAAAAACAGGCACCATTCAAGTAGGCTAATTAATTAAATATTACTTTGATCAAAAAAAAAAACATCTGTAATTATTACTTGCAATAAGTGTGTATCAAGTACTGTTCAAAAAGACAGCAATGTTGATCACTTACACATAATGCTAGCCTAATCATTATTCAAATGCCACACTAAAATATCAGTTGCATAGTTGTGCCACTGATATTCAAAGCTATTGTTATTCTTTATATGCTATTGCTATACTGACTTTAACATCATAACCTCTTGACGCAATAGTAGCCTTACCAAAACCTTGACTATAATATATCCAACTGTATGTGAAAACAGTTAAATAGCAGTAGAAGGTAATCCGAATAATTTGTTTGGATAATTTGAGTTTGGAGACTTAAAACTACATACTAATCAAAAAGTTCTTCAGTTTGCACCTCAGGTAAAAGAGGGAAACTGATCCCTTGGAATACCACAAATGACAAAGCAACTATAGGCCCGTATCCCCACAGGAATAATGTAGGAATGCTGATTTGTGATTATTATTATTTAATAAATACCACAGACACTACGAGTCTCAGTTGGAAAATGATAAGATTATTTAGTCACTTTTAGTATCTTCATGAGGTTTTGACAATAATTCTCTTTTGGTTTAAAACCCAATTGGTTCAGAAAACTCACAAAGCTGCACAAACAAGGATGCAGAAAACATTCAGCCTAAATAGGCGACAACAACCAAACAACATGTAAATGGAAGCTGTATGAATTTTACTTTTGCATCCTTTGTTTGTTTTCATATGACCCAGCACTGGCATCTAGTGGCACAAAGTATTTTTGCAATAAATAGCACTAGGTAAATTATTTTTACCTGTTTTGACAAGTATAGGCCTTGTATTTGTTTCTGATGTAACGGATTTGTATATGTGTGACTAGAATGTTTCTAATTGTGGGAGGAAATTATGAATTACAGTTTTACAGTTATACAGATATAATCGTTTGTGAGAGTTAGTAGTGTAATTTTTGTATTGCATGTGTGGTAATCAACCTTATTTTTACCTGTCAGACGATAAACTAACTGTTTTTCCATCCAGGTCAAGTAAACTTTATATTGACCTTTACCAACCACTGTATTTATATGTATTTTAAGTGAAAAAGGGGAATTGTGATTTATAGTTAAGGACCCAGACCCAGACAATTTTCTTCATGTTGACTTTGTTTACTTATTACTATTAAATTAAATTCAATAATTAGGATTAAGAGACCCAAAGGAGTGCTTCATTAGCCAAATCAGGCTCAGCTGCTCTTACAAAACAAGTGTGATATAAGATTTGCTCCAGGGCACAAGACAGACAAACATGAAGTATGGAATCAGACCAGGTACACTTCCAGATTAGCTGGTTTCTCCTTGTGATATCTCAGTATTTCATCTTTAGCCATGTGGGAGCTTAATTGAAAGGAAACTGTTGTTGCCACAGACTGAATGAAAACTGTAATTGTTTTCAACAAGATAGAACTTAGTTAAAAAGAGAAGGAAAAGAAGAAGAAAGAAAGAATTACACAGACATTGGTATTGACACTTAAATCACAGGAAAAGTAACATGCACTGACCCAAAGGAATTCAAAGTCCTAAAGTCATATATTGTAAATGTTGTCAGGGAAACCGATTTTTATATTTTACAGCTTTTTACTATTTATTTCTTCTGACTGTAATGGGATAAATTACTTATACTGAACCTTTTGAAAAATCAAGCACTTGTTAAACTTAATGAGCTTTTCTAATGATAAAATTCCAACTATTAGAGTCAAAATTCACCACCTCCTGTCCTCAACCGGAACTGATTTATCTTCAAATACACAAACCTTAGAAACAGCTGTAAAACCTGATATATACTTACACAGTTTTTCTCCCATCGACCTTCACCAACTAACTTCAACAATGTCTCCATCTAAACCATCAACCTGTCTGTTAGCCTAGCCCGACTAGGCTGCTTAAGGAAGTTTTACTCTTAGTTAGCACCTCGATTACATATAATTAATCTGTTTTTATTAACAGGCTATGTACAACAGTCTGTTAAAATAGCTTTAATTAAACCTCTTCTTAAAAAGCCTACTTTTGATTTAGATGTTTTAGCTATAGACCCACATCTAACCTTCCCTTTCTCTCTAAGATCATTGACAAAAGTGTCACCAACGAGTGGAGTGACTTTGTACATAATAATAATTTATTGGAGGATTATCAGTCGGAATTTAAAGTGCATCATAGCACAGAGACAGCACTGGTGAAAGTTACAAATGATCTTTTAATTGTATCGGACAAAGGACTTGTCTGCATACTTGTCTTCTTAGATCTTAGTGGTGCATTTGACACTATTGACCATCACATCCTATTACAGAGACTGGAACATTTAATTGGTATTGAAGGAACCGCTCTAAGTTGGTTTAAGTCCTATTTATCAGGTCAATTTCAGTTTGTGCACGTTAACGATAAATCCTCCATATACTCAAAAGTTTGTCACAGAGTGGCTATATTACAGAGGCAATTTATTAGGAAACACTCCATTAACTTCCTCTGTTATGCAGATGATACCCAATTGTGCTTGTCAATGAAGCCTGATGAGACCAATCAGTTAGCTAAACTTCAAGAATGCCTTAAGGACATAAAGACCTGGATGATCAGCAACTTTCTGCTGTTAAAACTCAGACAAATCTGAATTTTTTGTACTTGGCCCCCAGCAACTCACTAACACATAATCTAATGATAAACTTACTCTATATGGCACTGCCCTGTCCTCCAGCACCACCGTTAGGAATCTTGGAGTTCTCTTTCACCAGGATATGTCCTTTAACTCCCACATAAAACAAACCTCAAGGACTGCCTTTTTTCACCTACATAACATTGTAAAAATTAGGCACATCCTGTCTCAAAAAAACACAGAAAAACTAGTACATGCTTTTGTAACTTCTAGACTGGATTATTGCAATTCCTTATTATCAGGTTGTCCCAACAAATCTTTAAATACTCTCCAGCTCATCCAGAATGCCAGAGAATTAATACTGACAGGGACTAGGAAAAGAGATCATATTTCTCCTGCGTTAGCTTCTCTGCATTGGTTTCCTATAAAATCCAGAATGGAATATAAAATCCTCCTTCTCACCTATAAAACCCTTACTGGTCTGGCACCAGCACATCTTAAAGAGCTCATAGTACCCTATTACCCCACTAGAACACTGCGCTCCCAGAACGCAAGCTTACTTGTGGTTCCTAGAGTGTCCAAAAGTAGAATGGGAGGCAGAGCGTTCAGTTATCAGGCTCCTCTACTGTGGAACCAACTTCCAGTTTGGGTCTGGCAGGCAGGTAGCCTCTCTATGTTTAAGAGTAGGCCTAAAACCTTCCTTTTTAATAAAGCTTATAATTAGGGCTTGCTCGGGCTTGGCTTAAACCACCCCTTAGTTATGCTGCTTTTGGCCTAGACTGCCAGAGGACCTCCCTTGATGCACCAAGCTCCTCTCTCCTTCTTCCTCTCTTCATCTGTACACATTCATATCCCATCAATGCTCATTGCTAACTTGATCTCTTCTCTCTCCTGTAGTTTTGTGCTTTCTCGTCTCTCTCCTCTCTCCTCCTGTTACTTTCTGCAGGTGTTTCTGCCTTCGGTGCTGCAGAGTCTGGATCTGTGACTGCAAACCCCCTACTGCCCCCATGATCCTGCTCAACACCCACTGCTTAAATTATTATGATAATCATTATTATTATTATATTTAGTCTTCTCTTATCTTATTAGTATTATTATTTGCCCTATTATTATAATTATTAGTTTTATTATTAGTTTTATTATTAGTCTCATTATTATTTTACATCTCTATGTGGTACCTGTATTGTGCTATGTTTTCCTTCCTCCACCGTCTCACTCTGTCTCCCTCCGTCTCCCTCCGTCTTTCTCTCTCAACCCAGCCAGTCGAGGCAGATGGCGCCCACCATGAGCCGGGTTCTCTTCAAGGTTTCTACCTGATAAAAGAAGTTTTTCTTTGCTGCTGTCGTCAAGTGCTTGCTCATGAGGGAATGTTGGGTCTCTATAAATATAATTATAAAGAGTATGGTTTTAGACCTGCTCTATATGAAAAATGCCCTGAGATAACCTCTGATATGATTTGGCGCTATATAAATAAAAGTGAATTGAAATTATACTGTTCCATGTTTCTGTTACTATCTAATTTTAATTTTCAAGTAATAAGATAGCTTCTTTTCCTTTTACCAGTCTAAAATCAGGTGACACAGGAGGAATTGCACATCTGGTACAACATCTAAATGTAGCCTGGTCATTAGGATTCAGTGCAAAATGGGGGCATGAACTATTTTGTCAAACTACTTTTGTCAGACAAAAAAAACCATCAGCGAGATAATGATCCTTAAAATAATTTTAATATATAACACTGTAATTTTAATGAGAATATGAAAACAAAAGCACAACACCTTTGCACTCTTTCATTGTCTGAAATCTAGCTTTGCATTAAACAATTACTGGCCAAATCCCTCTCTGTCACAATACTGTGAATCGTCCATTTAAGACTAAGTGCCAAAAAATATTTAAATGCATACTTGAATATGACTTACAATCACAATGGTATGAAACACACAGAGGAAACATGAATTTAATACAAATAGCAAATTCAATCTAAAACAATAAGACATATAGTTATGAAATGCTGTTGCTGCAATTTTAGCCTTGTAGGACTGAAGATGTTAACATTTTATTACATTATGTATATGCACTTATAACCCACTATCCTACATCATATTTGGGTATTACCAACATACCAACAATAAACTGTTCCACATTTATTACAGTCAACGTAACATATGTGAAGGGAACATGGACTTTAATAATAAATAAACGTACTGTTATCTCATACCAAACCTGACAAAATACAGACCAGTTTTTTTAGTTTAATGTTGTCGGTGATGTATAGTATCAGCCAGTAGGTATTTTTTTTGCCTCCCTGAATGTGGTGCCACATTGTATAAATTAGGAGGCAAGGTGGCTATATCAGACCTCTCTTCCTAAAATAAAAAAAATGACCCAGTTAAATTTACCAGGAAAGCAAATAAATCCACAGTTTTCTTATAACTACCTGCTTCCCTATAGTATTTTCTAATATTTTCCTGTCTTTTTCTCAGCTGGGACCTGGATAACCTACAGGGCAAAGTGAGCAACTTTCCTGGAAACCAGACTTTAAATATTATATATTTGGTACACCCAGTTGGTTTGTGCTAATTTGATTAGTTACATATTTGTTGTTAAATATACTGTATACTGCAGAAGTACAATATCAAATCAAATGATGCTCTGCATTATTGTGTGTCTTTTCTATTTGTTTTCTTAGAGGATCCTTGTATCAAAACTTACATTGTGTATAAATCTGTGTTTTAAAAATGACCACAAACAGGAGTCAGTAATGGCAGATGACTCATATTTTGCCACAGGGCCTCCTAATGGGTAAATATGACTATGTATGCCTGCATAGTGTTTATTTCTGTTCCATGTGTACTGTATTTCTCAGTTATCAATAGAAAAGAAAAAAAATCACAGCAATCACATGTACACATTTGACCTTCTAAATTACACTATAAAGTTACAGTATTTACTGTGGGTTTTCATGTTTGGACAGTAGAGGAGGTAGAAATGTGACCAGTAGGAGGCGTAAATGTAGCTTACAGAGTAGACAATTGTAGCTAGAACTTGATGCAGACAATTGAGGTGTTACTTGTTATCATAGTAACATACTATTACAATCATAATAAATAACAATCAAAAGTTAACTTCACCTGCTTTTATACAGTATATTCAAGTGACAAATTAAAGGAAGAATCTGAATAAAGGAGTGACAACACTTAATAAATGCATTTTATCTCAAATTGTTACACTGACTGAGTAATCTTACAAAACACTACAATTTAATATATAATAAAATAATAATTAATAATAATAATAATAATATTAATAATAATAAATATGTTTTAAATGTATAGATTTTTAGCCTTTTATATTCAATGTCTCATATTGTCCTTATTTAATATAAGTCAGTAAAGAGACGGGTTAAACATAAATTAATTTGAATCATCAAAATACAGGATAAAGCAATTAGGTACATAATACATTGTTCTTCATAGACACACGCAAGTAGCCTTTGCATTCCGTTCTACCCCAGCTGTCATTGGTCAGGTTGCATGTCTATCATATTTGATTAGTGTCTGATTGGCTGGAGGGACACCTACGGCGGCAGAACAAACGCCATTGGTTGAAAAACTAGGTTAGTGGTCCGACAGGCATGACGGTGAAGAGAAACTGGGTCACCGATCGAGATTCGTTTATGTCACAGCTGTGTGGGTTGCTGTTACATATTACCCATTGGCTTTCAATGGATAGACTAATCTCAGTGGACCTATTGTAAGTATACAGTGAAAACAAGCCTATGGGTAATCGATATTGCATCTCAGTGACTTTTGTGGGGTTTAATTCATGATGAATGTCGTCGATGTTTTCCCATCGCCGTGGTCATGTCAGTGTGGTTTTCTAGAGCAGGAGGAGGGACGTTAAGCTCGCTGGTCAAGTCTTTACAGTTAGCGTTCCTTAGCTAGCAGCTGTATGCTAATATTAGGCAACGGGACTGCCGTTAGGGATAAAAGGTAGGGAAACCGTCCCCAGTAAACCACGTCAGCTTTAACTGTTGTCAGCCATTACCAGGTCTTTGAGAAAGCTCGTGCATTGGTAAGTGCCGGTCCGTATGCTTGTTAAAAGTTAACTAAACATCACCGACGTGCGAGCGAATAAGTTAACAGTGCTATCCGATGCTAGCACGGCAGCTATGTAAACAGGCCTTGGTGGGTATCTGGCACACGGTTTCTTCAACAGCATCCATCCTGTTGCAATAACTTCAAAGCCCCCATATTTCTTCGGTTAACACAGTAACGTGTGGTTGCAACCCATACTGAGACCATAGCTGTTTCGAGACAGTGGGCTCATGATTGGTTATGAAATATCGTGACACGGTGTTGGCATTGGTGCTGGAAATGTGGCGACCGCTCGATTTCTGCAGTCTCCGCAGTGGTTCCGAAAAGATGGTCACGATTTTGGCCTTTGGGATTTGGTTACATCGTGCACCAGGCAAAAACGCTGCCTTTTGTTGGATGATTATCAGAAAGAGATCCCAAAATTTAGCTCAAGGAGCAAAGGGTTTTCATGAGAAGGGTTCCTCGAGGTCTCTGGCAGGATGAGGAATGGTTGCCTTTCATTGTGACTTAATGTTGTTGTTTGGGGATCCTTTGCGTCAAAAAAATCTGTTAATTGTTGATTAACAGTTTACAGTGACTGTTGTTTTTATTTTTATTTTGAGAGTTTTTAGTTGCCTTTTATATTGGTTGGATTCTTAAATGTGCAACTTTGTTTGGCAATGTTTTTCTTCTCATGCCTGTTAATTTCTTTCTCATAAGTCTTCCTCAACAGTAGTGTTATCAGTAGTTTATGTATTAACGTTTTCATGACAAGTACAGTATCTGCTGTGAACTTCAGACTTGGAATGACAAGTGTTGTTATTTTTGCATGTAGAGAGGTAGCAACCTACATTATTGCTTATCAATACTGATATGTTGACACAAAGGCATTTTGATAACACAAGTTTGTTGTGATGATTCAGCAGGGCTGTAGTTAACCAGGTGTTGATCATGAAGACAAGCAAACCAGTCATTTCTGTAAGGAAAGTGTTCAATGAAAAAAAATAATGCAAAGGTCAGTATAATGGAAAAAATTTAAGGGAAACAAAAAAAGGTTGATTTGTTTTAATTAAATTTAGCAACTTCTATACAGATGGTCTGCCTCATCATGAATATGACGATATTTTTCTTCCAGTTTGGAAACTCGGTGAATCATGCAGAAAACCCAATGGAGCACACTTTGCTATCAGTAGCAATATATGGTGTATCCAAGAGTTTTGGTGACAGTATTAGATGATTTGATATTGGGATACCCAGAGCCAGGTGATTTCGATTATTATTTTTATTTGATTACATTTAAATGATCTCCTTTTCTGGTCTCATAATGGCTATGCTATTTTCTGAACGTATTAGATTCTTTTTGTGTAATGAAATGAAGTTCTTTTCCGGTCCTATCCACCTGTTACTACGAATGATTGTGTCTCATAGTTTTCTCTCGCCAAATTATGGATACTGAGGTATTTATTCAAAATATTGTGATTGAAGCTTTCTGTCTGTTTTGCTCAGCTCAGTGACCACTACCAGAGTTGTAAAGTTTTTTGAATGACTGTCAGCCATGTTAATGATCAGTGGTTGATTTTAATATTAAATGTTTCTGGAATATAGGGCTGTCCTATTTTTATTTTTGGGGTTTGAAGCTTCGAGGGGGGTGAGAGGGCTGGGGTTGATTTGCAAAGAGAGACAATGACAAAAATCAGACTTCAATGTTATACTTTGTCAGCATGCAGGTATCAATAACATCAGCAATGGCAAAGCTGTTGCTAACAGTTTTCAGTTGATTTCCCAAATTCGTAGAATTTCCTTTGGCATATCTGACACTTCAGCATCCTGCTACTGTTGTTGTAACTTTTGAGCCTCTCATGTGGTCACATGTCACTGTCCCAGCATCAGTGCTGGTAACGTTAGATGAGAGTTGTGATAGACAAAACTATCATTAAGATTAAACGTCCTTGTCTGAGAATAACTAATAGTTAATGTGGTGCATAATGAATAATGTTGGATTACTATCTCTTATTTCATGGGCTATTTGGAATTGATCCTGTAGTGTGTGTATATATAACAACAATACTTGAAAAAACCCCATAGCATTCATATACTGATTTGGATGTCGAATACCATGGCATCGGTTGAAACTTTGAGGCTTCTGGTCAGCCCTACCGGAATACAAAATGCGCGTTTATTTTTAGATGGTAGTGAAAAACAACAGGTGTTGGCTCTTCCCAGAAAACATCGCAAGTGGGTCTTAAATTTATACAAAGGCAAGTTAATTATGTGAGTTATTAATGAGAAGCCCTGCAAATCCACACTGGTGTGTTTAATGATTCTAGCTCATGAGACATTAACTTGCCCATGTTGATGTTGTGAAGCTGTGCAGGGATTTACTTTAGACAACCAAAGTCAATGTACTAGTCGATGAACTGCTGGCAGACCAGATTCCGCAAGGAGGAAGTTACTTCCATGATAGTAAAAGCAGGGAGGGCAGGAAATAGCATGAACAGGGTTATGAGCATAAACTCTGGGAGTAAGCATGGCTAGCTGACTAACAGCATTCCATAAGTTTTAAATCTACAACTTCAATCAGACTGAACTTGCACAAGGCAAGTACCTGGTCTAAGTGCAGTCTGTACATGTCCACAAAGTCTTGAGAGGACTTCTAATCCAGCAAGATAGCGAAAACACCTGTGGTGATGTATCTTGGATTTGGAGGCCCATGTTGTTATTTACCAAATGGTCAAAATAAACCCTTATAGATTGCTCTTTCTTGTATCAATGAAAAGGGCTGATGCCTAAAAATGCTTTTAAACAGAAAAATAAAATGGGCTGCATTGATTTCCTGAGAGTGTTTTTAAAGGAAACGTTTTATATTTTATTCATTACTTGTTATTTTTTTTATTATTTTCTTTTTTGGTGCTGGTTTTTCTCACTTGCATGAGAAAAAAACTGTATTGGGACCAGCAGCTTCCTGGAGACCCCGATGGCCTGGCAACTGGTCTTGGGAAAGGAATTCCTTACACAAATGATCTTTTCTACATTTTGGATTTTGTACAGATTAAACAAACCAGATACAATGCATAAATTTGTGAGTTTTAGAGGTGCTCTAGGGTGGATTTTGTTGTCTGCGGTCAGAGCCATGCTCTCTGTTTACTCTGTCTACAGTCTTTGTGCAGAACTAAGTTAGTTAGAAGCTGGCTCCAGCCACATACAGTTAGATACATAACATAATTTGGACAGTGACACAATTTTCCGGAATGATGGGAAGGGAAGAGTATGGAGAAGGAAAGGAAGCATACCCCATCATCTGTCAAACATGGTGGAGGCAGTGTTTTGACATGGGCATATATGGCTGCCAATAGAACTGGGTCACTGGTGTTTATTGATGATGTGACTGCTGATAGAAGTAGCAGAATGAATACTGAAGTGTATAGGGCTACACTATCTGCTCACATTCAGCCAAATGCTGCAAAACCCATTGGACTGTTCTTCACAGTACTGATAGATAGTGGCCCAAAACATACTGCCAAAGCAACCCAAGAGCTTCTCAAGGCAAAGAAATGGAATATTGTCCAATGGCTAAGTCAGTCACCTAACCTCAATCCAAAAGAGCATGCTTTTCACTTACTGAAGACAAAACTGAAAGCAAAAAGACCCCCAAACAAGCAGCAACTGAAGGCAGCTGCAGTAAAGGCCTGGCAAAGCATGTCAAGGGAGGAAATTCAGCATTTGGTGATGTTCATGGTTTCCAGACTTCAGCCAGTCACTGACTCCAAAGGATTTTCATCCAAGTATTAAAAATAATCCTTGTGTGTATAATTATGCTGGGTAGTCCATTTACTTTTGAGCCCCTGAAATTGAGGGACTATGTATAAAACTGGCGGTGATTCCTAAACATTTGATGCAATATTTAAATATTTTAATCTCCTTGTACTGAAGCTGAAAGTCTACACCTCACGTGTGTGTGTGTGTGTGTGTGTGTGTGTGTGTGTGTGTGTGTGTGTGTGTGTGTGTGTGTGTGTATTTACGAATATGTATATATGTATACATATGTATATATGTATGCACATGTATATAAATTTGTATGTATATAAATATGTATGCATCTCTTTGTATGTATATAAATATGCATATGTGTGTATGTATATAAATATGTATATGCATATGTGTATATGTATATAAATATGTATATGCAGTGGCACTCAGAAATATTCAACCCCCCCAAAGATTTTAAGGATTTATCTATTAAAGGTTTCTTAAAGCGCAAGATTCTTCTTTGGATGACTTCTTCATGAGTTGAGTGATACATAAAATCAACACAGAAAATGCATAATGTAAAATTTCTGTGTAACAGTATATTTTGTTAAGACAGCCATGTCATCATTATTCAACCCTACATAATATTGTTGTTTTCAAAGCTGTCTGATAGTTTTTATGGCCTAAAGTGGAGTTGAAACATAATTAAGCATTTGGGAACTCTATAATGATCCTTCATTTGCATCAGCTTTGATGCATATATAAACCCCACCCATGAAGGTATTCAAGGTGAGTTGCAATTATGAGAAAGACAAAGGAGCTTCCACAAAAGCTGAGAGAGGAGATTATTTCATCACACCTGAAGATTTCCAAAAAATTTAATATTCCAAGAGATACCATTGGGAGCATTATAAGGAAGTTTAAAACTTATGGAACAGCTCCAAACCTGCCTGGCTGTGGAAGAAAGCCCAACATTTCATCAAGGACCCTTAGCAACTTAGTCAGAACAACTAAGAGAAACCCCCGTGTGACTGCAAGACACCTACAGGATGACCTGATGAAGGCTGGTACAAGTCCTTCAGTGGCAACAATAAGACGTGTACTGAATAAACAAGGACTTCATGGCCGGACTCCAAGACGCAAGGAACATCAAAAGTCGACTAGAATATGCCAGAAGGAATTTGGATAAGACTACAGAGTTTTGGGAGACAGTTCTATGGACTGATGAAACTAAACTGGAACTGTTTGGACATATGGACCAGCGGTATGTCTGGCGTGCGAAAGGCCAGGCTTATGATCAGAACAATACCATCCCCACGGGCAAGCATGGAGGTGGGTCATTGATGATGTGGGGCTGTTTTTCTGTGGCAGGAACTGGCAATCGTGATTGTGTACCTTGCATCATGGATTCCCAGAAATACCAGGCCATTTTAAAGAGGAACGTGATGCCTTCTGTTGACAAATTAAACCTTGGTGATCATTGGACTTTCCAGCAAGACAATGATCCCAAGTACAACCTCAAACTCAACCAAAGCTTGGTTGAGAAAAAGATCCTGGAAAGTCCTAGAGTGTCCGTTTTAGCCACCAGATTTAAATCCGATTGAAAATATTTGGTGGAATTTAAAGAAGGCAGTTGCAGCACAGAAGCCATCAAACATCACTGAGCTAGAGGCTTTTGCAAGTGAAGAATGGGGGGAGATTCTGATGGAGAGGTGTAAGAAACTTGTCAGCACTTACCGAAAATGTTAGAAGTTATAAAAGCTAAAGGAATGCGCCACAAAGCACTGAAGCTAGGGGTTGAATAATACTTCACATGCAAATGCGTTAAGAGTTACATTTTTCATTTGAACTTTAAAATTAAGTCAATTTCTGTTGTCAAAATAACTCAAATATTTATCAATAAAAAATTTTTGTTGTTTAATGAGGTTTTTTGTCATTTATTGTCATTATCTTTCATCCACAACACTATAATGTCTGAGGTGAGGGGGTTGAATATTTCTGAATGCAACTATGTGTATGTATATACGTGTACGTGTGTGTGTGTGTGTGTGTGTGTGTGTGTGTGTGTATAGAAAAAAACATTTTATGAATGTGTGTGATTGGTTGAATGTGGCATGTAGTATAAAGCGCTTTGAGTGGTCTGTAAGACTAGAAAAGCTTTATGTGCAGTCCATTTACCATTTTATATCTCTTCCTAATTTGCAAAATTTTGGAATCAGTAGTAGTATTGGCATCAACATTGGTATCGATAAAATCTTCACTATTTCGATCACTGGTCAAGTTGGAAGTGTTTGTGATTTGGGAAATTGAATGGCTGACCTGCTACAACAGTTTTGCTGGCTGTTTCCTTATTGTCTGAGTAGGTGTAGAGTGTAGAACAGAGGAACAAATCTGATTGGCATGCTGACTCACTGACGAAGTAGTAGTAGTAGGTGGTGGATGGAAATTGAGGCTGGCTGGTTTGAGACCATAGAGACTGGCTTACCCAGTTTCCACTCCAGCACCAGTTCCTTTCAGTGTTCAGTCATGACATAGTGGTTATCCCCTTCTAGCTCAGATCTTTGTCTCAGTAAAAGAGCTCACCAAGCCTCCTCTGACCTATTAGTCTGCTGCCTGCTACTTACACAGTGCTTCTTGAGCTTTGCAATTTGTTGTCATTGCACATTAAACATTTAAGTGGCCACCAACGTGTTTTTTCGGAACCCTTTCAGGAATTGGTCACAGTTTCAGACTGGTTTTTCTATTGAGTTGTCATTTGCTTTATCCTTTTAAATTCTGTTATTACATGATTAAGAGTGCAAGATTGTTTACTTGTTTTGAAGTTTTTATTTTATTTTATTGATAACAGTCTCCTGATTGTCTGACTAGCAAACTGATGCATGCACTTGATATACCATGGCTGCACATCGTATACATTGTTGTACTACTACTACTACTACTACTACTAATACTAATACTACATTTTCATCTGAAGACAGACAATAAAACAACCTGACACATTTTCACATTTAAACAAATAGTTTATGGAAATATGACCCTTACTTTTCTAACTCATACATTATTAACACCAAACTCGAATTCACACATCAGGAAGCGCTACTCCTGTTGACTATTTGTTTCACCTCTATCTAAACAACAATAGTCCAGTTATAGCTTGGCAACCGTAACTAGGCGCAGCGGGCCTGTCAAGCTTTGTATTTCTCCACATGTTAAAGTGGTGTGAAGTAGTAGTAATTGTAAGGGATGTCTTAAACAGTGTGGTCATTAGTTCAAATATCAGCTGCGAATGTTAGCATGTCTGGCTAACTTGCTTACTACATACAAAAAGTATGTTTGCACCTATGTGGTTTTTTTTTTTTTTTTTAAGAAGGAATAATCAAACGCTAATTTTGGCCCATTTTGACAGCACTAATATATGGACGCTGGTCCTCGATGGTATCAGAGGCCAGGCTCACTTTTAGTGGCTCTGTCTTGCTCTTTATTGGATTTTCAAAGTTTACACTTCAGAAACTCCAGCCAACATTACCTGAGATAGCATTATGTTTGTCAAACACATTGATTAGTCCTCATCTTAAATTTTCACCATGTAACGGTTAATTTGATAATGTACTGTTTTAAAATATTAAGTTTGAAAGCTAAACAGATAAACAAGGTTATCTTAGAACAAACTATTTGATCATACATTTTTCCTTCCCATAGCAATAATATGATTACTACCGGTACTTGCCTGGGACCTTGAACTGTATATTTAAGACTGATTTTAAAATGAGTAAGCTGGAAAAATTAACAAGTCAGCCAGAGAGGGCATTTCCAACCAGCTCATGGAGCTTACAATGGCCTAATTAACTAGCTAGCTACAGCTGATAAAGGCGACAATTATCATTGCAACTGGGAAAATTGATCGGCAGTGGCTGAAAATGAGTCTGCTTTTGACTTCCTTCATCTAAAATCAAGGATCCATTGTTTCAAAAATTAGTAATAATTTTTAATGGTTACTCTGCCAACATTATCATTGTAAACTGCATACGTGTCATGCTAGAATGGAAAATGTGACAGTAACTACCAGTGGGGCTCAGGAAATCCTCAACTAACACATACTCTGACCTCTGGTATGGCAATCACTGTTTGCAGATCCAGCTGAGCTGTCAGCAGTGCAGTACCTCAGGTGCTGTTGGAGCCAGCAATCTTCAAAAATAAGACTACAAAGGAAAAATGTTTAGGCTAAGTCTTCTAATTTAGAGCTACTTTAGATTATGAGGTTATTTAAACCTTATTCACACGTTTCCAAGATCAGGGTTTCTTTTGCCATTATAGTGTTCATTAATAGCAGGGGTATCGAGTTACAACTTATTTGGAAATTGTTAGTAAGATTTGAGGTGTTTAAATTGAACAGCAACCACGCAAATTCAGGTTGCGTCAAGTTAAAACAGAATAAAGAAATTGTGCGTTTTGCTTTCATATGTACATGGAGCTTTAGGATATCATCCACTTACCCAGATTCAGTTATGACATTTTTCAGGTCTCTTGTTTCTCGTGTTGCACATATTGCTTTTAATCAAGTTTTGTCATCTGAACAGTGTGATTGTCTTGTTAATTTTTTCTGATCTATTTTGTTTATATGCTAAGGTTTAAAGATTAGATTTGAACTTGACAGTTTTCTCATTTCTCTCCAGAGGTTGACGGTTTGTACCAGCTGCTTAAGGATCAATTCATATTGGGCTAGGCTGGCCACATCAAACTGGATGAAACTAGGTCAGGCTGAATCAAAACTAGACCAGATCTGAACCGAGCAGACCAGACTGATCCAGACGATACCGGGCCCATCCAGGAGGCCTGTTCCAGGTTCCTATCCAGGTAACTGTTCTCCATGTGCAGGATGTTCTCACTCATATTTAATGGAGATGAATTTGAGCCAAGGAGCTAGCTGATCATATGCATCAGTCTGATACATGGGAACTGTCACTGAGTTAACTACATTAACAGAAAAACACAAGGACCTACATTTTTAATACTTTTTCTTCCTGCCTTGTCTGTTCCTACTTTACTAAGAAATATGGGTATATAATGATACCTAGCATTTCCTGAAAACATTAAATATCCTGTAAAAGAAATAACATTGTGACAGCAGGTTGGATTTGGAGAGTCTGCAAGTTTGGAACGTATTGCCCACCAGGGACTTTGTAGGTACATTTCCATCTCCATTATGCATCAGTAAATCTCAATCTGACAAGGCATGAAAGTTAATTTTTGTTAATCCCTGCTGCTGGCTTGTATTTACCAACACTTGCAAGTTGGGACCTTTATGTTGATTCATCCATCAGGCTCTAGTATGGCAGGTAACTCTGAATATTTGTCAAATCAACAATGTGTTTAGATTCAGTCATTAGATCGATATCTGCTAAAAAAGTGTTTATAGAAATGATACTTGGTTATTCCAGCATTCAGGCACAAATTTTGTAGAATTTTTATAGCCTGTTTCCCCTTGTTAGGAACCCAGGAACCAATTTAGGAAGTCCAGTAGTTCCTGGGAGCCTTACCTGTGTTTTTCAGGGGAAAAAGGGTCTAAATTTAGTTCCTCTGCCATTGTACTTAGCCTCCAGAAAGTCCCCGCTCTGGTAGGTAGAGTTAATCATTGACCCTGGAACTATCAGGGTGAAGTTTGTGGTGCTGAACTTTGCAAATAGGTCAAACGTAAGTCTTGTAGCTGCTACAGTTTGTTTATAGTATCATTCGCACAATGAACAAGCATTTGAAGCCTCTTGGATCTATATTAAGATGAGGGGCATGCATTTCTTGTAATGTTTATTAACATTAAATACTAAGTTATGTTGTTTGATTTCCCAGTTAGTCTAAAAAGAGCAACGTAATGAGCAAGAGTGAGACTGTGTGTAAGCGTGACAGAGAAGGAGCAGCAATCTGGAGAACTAACAAGTCCCCAAGTTAAGTTCTCGTGACACCTTAATTCATGGAACTATTTGGTTGAAAGGGGTTCAGTCAACAAGAAATCTGAGTATTGGATTACTACACAATTAATGCCAATTAATTTATATGTCCAAGGTTCTTTACTAAATGTGGCCAGTCAGTCACTTAACTAAACTTTGCCCTATATAAAGCTGTAACTATTAGATCGATCAACTGATAAATATTTTGATAATTGATTGCAAAAATGCCAAACATTTGATTGTTCCATCTTCTCAAAAGTGTATTTCTGCTCTTTGGACATTTTGATGACATCACCTTTGGCTTTGAGAAATTGTGACGGGAATTTTTCACTGTTTTCCGATATTTTATGGACTAAATGATTGCTTAATCAAGAAAATAAGTGGCAGAATAATCTAAAATTTGTAGCAGCGTTAGCCCTTTATAATAAACTAAATTAACCCAACAACTAAACTAGCTCTCTAACTGACTCTTAAGCAGTTGTCAGTGTCTCAGAAAGTGGTTAAGAAGTTTGTCAGATTCAGTTGAGAAAATACCACAGCTTAATTTAAATACTTTTCTAGGATAAAATTTGGGAATTGGAACACATGACTCGTCACAACCACCAAATTAGAATTAGAATTCACGTTTGATAAGAGTCCTGGCCTGAAGACGTCTACATGCCAATATTCAGTTATAGCATCACTTCTTGTCAACAGGAAATTACATCTTTTATACTTTGATGTAATCCTCCTAGTGGCTTGACCACAAACTTTTGAGTTTTCATTGAAATGTGTTGCCCTGGCAATTTCGATGTTTCACCATGAGACAGGACGCTGTTGTTGAGGTGCTTGGGAGGCGTAAACTCACGAAACCTAGCACATACATCAGAAGTGGCAGAAATTGATATCTGACGTGGGTCTCCGGATTGGGTTGGGCTAAATGGCTCGATAGCACCCCTGCAAAATTTCATAAAAAGTAGCCCTCATGGTACATTTCACCCAGATGTATGAAATTCGGTTGGTACATGTAACATCCTAAGACTTAAAATAAAGTCTTGTGGTGCCATGATTGACACACAACAGGAAGTCAGCTATTTAGAATTCACTGGGCAATTTTGGTGCAGTTTTTGCCATTTACAGACATTGTATTTTAACAAACTCATAGAGTATTAATGAGATCAATATCATACGTGGACCTTCGTGATGCTAAATTGCAAAGCTTTTGAGTTTTTGTTGAACAGATGTCCATGGCGACATCTACTTAATTAATACAACCTACTGGCAACAAATTACTAATACCTCTGCTCCTAGCAGGTTAACCAGATCCACCTCATATTTGGTCAGCAAAGTCTTACGACCTTGATGATGCTAAATAGTGAAAGTAGAGACTTTTGAGTTTTCATCAAATGGCGTTGTGCAGATTCAGCAAATTGTATGCTCACTGTGGAACAAGAAGTTGTAACTCGACTACAAATGGTCAGGTCTTTCTCAGATTTCGAAGGTTTGATAAGACTCCAGGCCTGAAGACATGTACAGGCCAATCCTCTGTGAGAGAAAAATGAACAGGGGTGTTGTGTAGTTAAAATTAGGGATTGTGCCAGATTAGGGTGTATCTACGTGGTGTTAGCGAAGATTTAGTGACTTTTTTTAAAATTTTTATTTTATTTATTTATTTATTTATTGTAGCTGTTCACCAGGCTCTCAGGAGACTGAATTGTTCTTGCAGTAATTCTGTTTCTTGATTGGTTCTGGTAGGAAGGCAACATTTGCGATTGAGATGTCTTTATATTGATTTTGTTGTAATTCTATGAATGGGTTATTGTAATTGTCATTTAGAAACCATTTCACTGAATATTGTAGTTGACTTGCCACAAAGTAATGTTGTAAGTTTGGTGTTTACAACTAGGGATGGGCATTTCAGGCCAAAACACTATTCGGGATTCAAAGTATTCGCCCCACCTTGATATTTTCTATCAAGACTATTTTATTGATAGACACTTGTCTTGTTCCCTCATTATTTCATTAGAAATTAGGCAAATAAAAGGTCTGGAGTTGATTCCAAGTGTTGAATTTGCATTCGGTAGCTGTTCATGAGAACTCTCAATTTGTGGTGCAAAGAGATGTTGATTCAAATGAAGTAGGCCATCATTAGGCTGAAAAAACAAAAGAAACCTATCAGACAGATAATAGAAACTTTTGGAGTGGCCAAATTAACATTTTGGTACATTTTTAAAAAGAAGGAATGCACTGGCGAGCTCAGGAACACCAAAAGGCCTGGACGACGATGGAAGACAATTAAAGTGGATAATGGCAGAATTCTTTCCTTGGTGAAGAAAAACCCTTCAGAACATCTAGGCAGGTCAAGAACACTCGAGGACGCAGGCGTATCATTGTAAAAGTATACAATGATGAATGTAAATACAGATGATTTACCACAAGGTTCAAACCACTGGTAACACTCACGAACAGAGAGGCTAGATTTGACTTTGCTGAAAAACATCTAAAAAATCTGTCCAGTTCTGAAACAACATTCTTTGGACAGATGAAACCAAGAATAACTTGTACCAGAATGAAGGGAAAAGAAGAGTATGGAGTAGGGAACGGTCCGTTATCCAAATCATCTGTCAAACATGGTGGAGGCAGTGTTATGGCATGGGCATGTATGGCTGCCAATCAAACTGGGTCACTGGTGTTTATTGAGGAATCCATCTGCTTCACAGTACAGATGGATAATGACCCAAAATGTACTACCAAAAGACATCTTTTAAAAGACAAAATTGAGGGCAGAAAGACCCACAAACAAGCAACAACTGAATTCGGCTGCAGTAAAGGCCTGGCAAAGCATGTCAAGGGAGGAAATTCAGCATTTGATGATGTTCATGAGCTCCAGACTTAATGCAGTCCATCAAAGTATTAAAAAATGAAACTTATAATTGTGTTGGTTTGTCCAATTAGTTTCAAGCCTCTGAAAAAGAGGAACTATGTATAAAAATGGCTGTAATTCCTAAATGGTTTATTCAACATTTTTGTTAAACGCCTTGAATTAAAGCTGAAAGTCTATACTTCAATCACATCTTCAATGCTTAGTTTCATATCCATTGTGGTGGTGTACAGGGGCAAAATTACAAAAATTGTGTCACTGTCGAAATACTTATGGACCTAACCGTATTACTATAAAGACGATAGTTGTATTAACTTAATTTAATGTTTAATGAATATTCAGAAATTCCAAAACCATGACCCATCCTTACTTCCAAGGCATATAGTGATTTATTATTTTGTTTGCTAAGAGAAAAAATTGGGTTATTTGTTTTTCCAATGGAAGTGAGTAGTTAAGGAGTCAAGTGATTTAAATTATTTGTCTCTAGGTTAAGTGGGAAGTATTGAATATTGGGGCAAGCATTGGGGTAATTTTTTTATTTTAAGTGAAATAAGGGAGATTGGTCCAGTGTTAAAATCATGTGCTATCTGACAGTGTGAAGTGGGAGAGGGGAAACTTGGGCTGCGGAATCCCAGGCATCCCGAGACACATGTTGGTTGGCTGGTTGGCTGGTTGGCTGGCTGGCTGGTTGGTTGGTTGTGTGGTTGGTTGGTTGGTTGGTTGGTTGGTTGGTTGGTTGGTTGGTTGGTTGGTTTACTACTCAGTTTATGGTGTAATTTGAAATAATGGAAAACATGTTAATAACGTTGAAAGTCTCCTCTAGGGACAAGTAGGGATCCTGTAAATATAATAATAAATCAGAAGCGAAAGGGTAATTTTATGTTATGAATTGGTGTCGTGGCTTTCCTTGATATTATATTATTGCTGCAAGCAGTTAAATGAGGATGTCAAATAAAGAGAGAATGGGAGAGAATTGTGATTAATGGATTGTACTTATATAGCAGTTTTCTAGCCTTATCAACCACTCAAAGTTCTTTCCACTATATGCCACACTCACCCAGTCACACACACATTCATACATCTATACATACACACTCACACACCGATGATACATTGCATTTTGGGCTTCAGTATTTTGCCTCTCAACATGCGGACTGGAGGAGCCGGGGATTGAATCACCGACCTTCCAGTTAGTGGATGACCCGCTTTACCTCCTGAGCCACATGTGGCCCTGGGTCAAGTTTATAGTGTTCTTATCCAATGGATGAACCAAACTTGTGCAGGGTTCTGAATAGAAATGTCCAGTATACTTTATTAGATGCTTTTAGCCATCAAGTGATATGATTATGGATTTGATTTGTTTTTGTTGTTAAAGATTAAGTTCAATAGTATTCTGTTATCTGATGGATGATAAAGCCTGTTTGATCTGAGATGAGTAACATTGGGATGACTGATGGTTAATGGTTTTTAAATTTATGTCGATTAGTGAGAGATGACGGTAACTGGAAGGTTGGATTTGGTCTTTGTGGTGTTTTAGTAGAAGTATCATGATGGCTGTATTTATGTACGTGGGTTTGGTGGATGTAGCTTTAATATCTGTGGTTACTCTATAAAATTGTGGTAAAAAGATATGCCAGAGGTGAGTGAAATTCTTGCTGTCATTTTGGATTCTAAACTCAAGTTTGATACCCTTACTAGAAAACTTTCATTTTTCATATTTCAGTTTTCATTTGTGGTGACAGGAGGTAGAGCGGGGAGAGAATAGCCAAACAAATATGCTCACTGATGAAGTGAGCGCTGTGTCCTGAAGTAATCCATCAAATTTTTGAGAGTGATCACACTTGTGCACCATAAAAAATAATATTGTTAAATAAGACTTATAGTGAACGGATTTAATTAAATTTTCTCAGCCCTCGCATATCCATCTGACAATGTAACAGCGTTAGGCTGCTCACCAAAAGTTTTGTTCTGTTGGATGTATGTAAGTATGTACAATTAACATTTTTCAGACTCTTTTTGAGCTCATCATCTGTGACAGATGTAATTCTTGGCTGCTTGACAGATTTTATCCCGGGTTTATTGCTGCAGTAAAGATGTCAGGAGACGCTAAGAACTAATTTTCACTTGTCATGAATTTATTTCCTCTGTCACAGCGAAACATGTTACACCAGCCATCAGAAACTCCTGCAGGTTAAACTAGACTAACCAAACACTTTAAGGCTGATAATCTCTGAAAGACTCAATATGGATGGACTCGAAAACACTCACTAGCCTAGCAGCATAATAAGGCTACAAACAACCCATAATGCAACACTCAGTGAAAGACTGTAGTTACACTGGTACTCTCTCCATTAAAAAAAAATATAAGTTATGATGAATTAACACTTACTTGTCTGGTCCTGAAATATAAGACAACCTCACTTTTTTAAGCCTAAGTTTCAGAAAAAAATATTGTCTTATATTAGGGCTAATATGGTATCATTTGTCTCCGCAGAATGGTAGTGAACTCTCAGCATAGTTATTTTTGTTCATTCAGTTTAGGCGCTGCGCAAAAATGCTAAGGCGCTGGGCCTAAGTCTTGTAATGGTAGGGAAACCCCTGTAAGGACATAAATGACCCTCGCCCCCGATGTAATCCCTTAATTCATCAAAAATATAATAATAAAAATAAAAAAAGACCAGAGGGGCAGGAGATGGTAACTGTAGAGTTCAAAGGTGCAGAACTACTTTTGGTCAGTTCTCTTTTTCAATAAAAGGCTCACAATTATTCAGATTCAAAATCACAATGAAAACTTAGTCTTCACCATGCAAGTAAAACAATTACTTAAATAACAACAAAGATGTGAACACTTAACAACTTTGATTTAATTGTGAGATTCACTCGCCTAATATATACCTACGACTGTATTCGTACTTAAAGGTCCCATATTGTAGAAAGTGAGATTTCCATGTCTTTTTTGATTATAAAGCAGGCCTAGGCGCTTCATAAATACTGTGAAAGTATCCACAGTCAATCCATGGAGAAATGCACACAGCCCATATTCAGAAACTGTGCCTTTAAACGAGCCGACAGGACTTCTGTAAATTTGTGAAGTTACAATTATATAGTCAGTGCCCTCAACTATGCTCCTAGCACAGCCCACCGGGACGCACCGTCCAACCATTCTTTTTTATTTTTTTTATTTATTTATTTATTTTTTGTCGTCGTCGTTTTAACTTTACTAACAACACAACACCAAGTGGTCGTTCCATCGCGGAGCTAGCAAACTACAAGACAGAAAACTGTTGAGGAAACGCTGCACAATTGTTGGATGCCAGGAAGCCTAATCTGGCCTTTCAATTCTTGAGTGTTACCAGTGGTTCGCACACTGTGGTAAATCATCTGTAGTTATATTAATGAAGGTGTCTCTAGATTTTAGACTTTGAAAATGATACACCTAGCTCCTCAAGAGTGTTTTTGATCTTGATAGATGTTGTGAAGGGGTTTTTCTGCGATCATCCACTTTAGTTGTCGTCCGTGGGCTTGTGTCACAAATACTTATGGACCTAACTGTACAGAATATCCGTTGCAGTACTTATCTTTATATGTTTTATAATTTTTATCTGTATGGTCCGTGTTAAATAATCAAATAAATAAATTAGATTTATTTATTTCATGTAACTGATATGGTCTGACCTAAATCTGGTTGGGAAATGATTTCTGTGACATACGGTATTTCTATACATGAAGTTAATGAGACATTAGTGGCTTCCGGTTTATTCTGCCTCCACATTTAACCTAGATGGCATGATGTTTGCTGCATGTGTCCAGGCAACTGTAACTGTGTCTTTGTTTTCTTGCGATGTCTTGAATTTTTCTTTAGTCTTTGCACAGTTTCAGAATTACTCCTCTCATGCTGTCACTGACAGTTAATTGTAAACTTTATGTTTTTGTATGTTCACAGTTGAGGGCTCAAGAGTGGATGGAAGGAGATGATTTTAACACAGAGGCAGTGATGAACATCTGTGGTGAGTGTGACTTCATAATGTTCTGGCTTTACAACAGCAGATGTTTTGACCCATCTTAAGGAATATCTTTTATCTTGTTTTTCCTTATGTCCACGTATCAGCTCTCTCAAAGAGAGTGAATTTTTTTTTTTTAGAGTCTTTCTCCCTAAAAATCTTCCCCACTGTATGCATACCTGAAACTCCCATAATTGCTGATACCGCCATCAAGACTGCTTTGATCTTGACCATTAGCTTTCACAGATATTTCTTGTCACAGAATCCTGCAGTCAATAACATGACTAATCCTGCACATAAATTATTGGCACCTCTGAATTTTAAGAACAGAATTTAGAATATCTTCAGAAATAAAAGCAAATTAACCAATATTGTATAATCACAGTATTTATAATAAAATGTCCAAAGTTACTTAACAACACCAAAATAAAGTTTTCATATAATGAAATGAAAATTACAGACATAAAATGTACTCTTGACACAAATATTGGCACCCTTTTGATGAATTTAAATTACTTCCTCAAACAAAATAAAAAACAAATAAGACGTGCCTGTGCTCTATTTTCAGTGTTCACATTACCTGTATTAACCAATGAATGATGGTTTACTGCATAAATAGGGGCTGATGGTTTCCATTTTGTTTTTCACAATGGCGAAGACAAGAGACCTGTCTGAGAGCATCAGAAATTGTATTCTAAAAAAACATAATTCCAAAGGCTACAAGGCAATCACCAAGGATTGTGAAATCCACCGTTTCAACAGTTTGTTATCAAGACGTTTCACGGCTGTAATACTGTAAGACACTTCCAGGACATGGTGCTAAAAAGAAACTCAATGAGAGAAGCCTACAAAGGTTGTGGAATGCAGAAAAACACCCAGCAAGACATCTTAAGAACTTCAGGCTGACCTTGAGCCATCTGGAGTGGTAGTTTCAGCCCGTACCATACACTCAGAAGACTAGATTTGAGGTGAATGTCTTGGGTTTTTCAGCAAGATAACAACCCAATGCGCACATCCAGCAGCATAAAAGAAAGGGTTAAAAGAAAAAGATACACTGTTATAAACTGGCCAGCAATGAGTTCTACCTAAAGTCCCATTGGAAAAACTTTGGAGAGAGCTGAAATGTGCCATCACAGAAATTACTTCCTGCAGTCTTAAGAGCTTGAACACACAGCAGTGGCGGAAACTAGCAGCAGACAGGTGCAAGAAGCTTCTAGATGGAAACGTTTACAGGCTGTTATTGTTGCCAAAGGTTCTGCAACCAAATATTAATGAAGGGTGCCAATAATTGTATCTGGGGTACATATTGTGTTTGAATTTTTTACTATAAATGTTGTTTTTTTTAATTTTCTTTTGTTCAGTAACCTTTGACATTTTATTAAAATATTTTAATTATACAAAATGTGTTACTTTGCATTCTGGGGTTTCTGGCTTGCCAATTATTTCAACCAGGAATGTACCTTGGTTATTAGAAGCTTGTTTCCATATTTAAGGTAGCTGACTTATGCATGCTACATTTAGGGTGACTGTCCCTTCTGTTTATATTTTGTTCCAGTCATGTGCACTTTAATTAATATCCATGGAAACAGTCTGCACTGTGGAAATTTTACAACAAAGATGATTTTGTTAAGTAAACTTTGTCCATTATCTGTTGATGCCAGATAATGGCATCCTCATGCTTTGTGGCCACATAAACAAAAGTCAAGAATGCATTTTCTAAGAATTTTAAACAAATCTATTTATTTTATTTCTGCTCCTAAATGCTTTTATCTGCCCACAGTAAGGATACAATTGTCAGTTATTACAAAACACCTGTGTTTAGAAAAGGCAGTTAGGAATGGTTCGGCTGAATAATAGAGGTGTTTGTCTTTTCTTTGCAGATGACCTGATGGCAGACCAAAGGATGGACATCTCTTCTACAATGACTGACTTCATGTCCCCCGGGTCCACCGACCTCATCTCCAGCTCCATCAGCACGCCTGGCATGGACTATACCCGCAAGAGGAAGGGCAGTACCACCGACTACCAGTAAGAAGACCAGGAGTGAGAGGCAAAAATGGAGAAAAGAAGGAAGGAGGGAAAGAAATAATGACAATGAGAATGAAACAAAGAAAAGAAAGTAAAGAAAAAATGGTACAGAGGCAACAAACTGCACCAAGGGGAACAAATTCAGTTTGGAGAAAATGAAAGGAGGAAAGAGAAAAAAAGGAGTTAAGGCAATACTTTACAATGAGGTACACAGAAATGTGAGTAGTTACCAAGGAACAAGTGAGGAAAGAACCAGATAATTAATGAATCATTAATGAGTAGTTCCTTAATAACTCACCACTTTAGTAATAACCAATTTCTTCATAATTGTTCCTGATTAACTTGGAATCAGCCGCTGAGTGGCACAAACTAATAATGATTCATTCATTACCCATTACTCATTACCCATTATTCATTCATTACCCATTACTTAATCATTAGTGAACTGATTAACTGGCTTGCGGCTCTAGTAAGGTAGCATGATGCTAACTCCCAGTCATCTGTAATTATCTGTTAAGCAGTTTTGTAACTAAAGCAACCTGCGATGTGATGCTGTGGTGGAATGAAGCTTCATCTTCCCTGAGCATTGGATATTCTTTTTTTGTGCTTTGTTTTCATTGATAAAGTTATAGTTTATTTATAAGGATATTCTGTCTATTACATATATTTTTAAGTCATCATCACTAATGTATCAGAAAATAACGTGGATGTGAATATTAATATATATGTAGCTTGAATATTATGATTAAAATACTTGTTTGGAAACCCACTGTCTCTGATTTGTTGTTAAGGAACTTATTGTGATACAATGATGATGTAATGTTAAATGGACTACACTTATATAGCCCTTTTCTAGTCTTATCGACCACTCAAAGTGCTTTACAGTAATGAGGGACTACTCAGTAACTACTCCATATGATGTATCAGTTTACTTTAAAGGGCACAAAAACGGTTGGTAATAGCAAGATAATGATGACGTGATGTGAAACTACTCAGTAACTACTTCGTACGATGTATCACTTTAATTTAGGGCACAAAGAAAGGGTAGGTAAAGGTCAGATAATGAAATAATGAGGGACTACTAAGTAACTATTCAATATGATGTGTCACTACTTAGAGATGCATAGAGAGTAACTTATAATTAAATAATGAGTAATGAATGAGTTTTTACTAGTTTGTGCTGCTCAGTGGCTGATTCCAAGTTAATCAGGAACAACTTATGAAGAGAGTGGTCATTACTCTTTCACAGATAATTGTGAACTATTCATTACCTAATGATTCATTAATATTGTATCTCCCAGTGTGTTTTCTAGTAAACCATTATTAACTACTACGCATTCCTCAATTGGGAGTTATTTATGAAGTACTCATTAATGATTCTTAAATATTGGGTCATTCCTGATTCTTTCCTCACTTGTTCCTCAGTAACTACTCACATTTTTGTGTACCTTATTGTAAAGTGTTACCAGAGTAAGAAAGAGAGAGAGAAAAAAGAGTGAGAGAAAGAAAGAAATAATTAAGAAAAATGACAAGAAAATAAAAATAAAAAGAAGGCAGTTTCACTGACTATCACAGTAAACAGAAACACATTCATAATTTATGGTCTCATTAACTTCATGACTGATTATGGAGAACCGACATTTAAAACCTATTGAATTAATCTTAAAATCATTTTGACTGTGCAGGCTCTGTCACGGTCCCTATAAAAATGTGTACTATTAAATATTTAGTCAGTGTTGCTTTTACACATTGTAAATAATCTCTCGATACCTCACTGACAGAAACTGATTAATATATTTGTGTTTCTTTTGCAGAATTGATGGCTTCTCATTTGAGTAAGTTCAACAACTTTATAGATTAAGCAAAAGTTTAATTAATCAATCTGAAATACCAAAGACCTACAATTGATTTTGCACCATGAAATAATGAATAGACTTAAAAAAAAAAGCTACTGAACCCAGTGAACCCCTTTTCTGAACTGTGGTTATTTGAATGCGCTCTTACGTCCTTGAAACTAATATTTCCTGTCTTTTCTTCCTTAGTGACATGGACCCAGACAAAGATAAACTGGGAAGGTAAGAGGCTATCATTGCCATGGTGACAAAGCTAGAGCTTAAAGCCTCAGTATGTTTTTTATTTTCTGTACGTTTGTCATTATCCCTGCTGCTGAAATGAACTAGTTATCCTTTGAAATCAGTTAAACTCAACTAAAAGGGTCGGTTCACCCAATCATAAAAAACGTACTGTTTTTGTCAACATACCTTAATTTAATTCTACTTGATGTGGAAAATTTGAGTAGAGGAAAATAAAGACAACATAAACACATTAAATAAAAATATGCTGCATCAATTTTACCACATCAATAAATATTCCTCAGTTTAAGGTCAGAGAAGTTGACTTGAAGTTGACCGCTTCCCATTTTAGTTATGGTTGGTTGCCATGTCAGTCAAAACGTGTCATTGGAAAGACATGTTTTGTATCTAACTTCATGTCAAAAACTTTGTCAAACCATTCCTTTTTAATTTGTATCACAGTATGCCTGTCTGATGACACAGCATCGACAGCTATAGTAAAATTTTACCATTTCCTAGCGTTTTCTGGGCTCTTTTAATAGCATGCTGACACTGCTAAATATGTTTTCATCTGCTGACTTCTACTAACAGGGTCTTCCGTTATTACCTCTACTTATGTGTGTCCCAGCCTCTGAAGTACTGATTGGAGTAAGCTTTGTGATATGTTTGAAAATGAGATTTGTGAATTAGATTTACATCTAAACAGTGCAGAATAATTTTCCTTTATTTATAATTAGCCAAGTATGTTGGCTAACACGCAGGAATTTGACCTTTGACCCGTCTATGAGCAGTGAACACGCACACACACACTAGGAGCAGTGAGCAGTGAACACACACACACATCCAGAGGTTCTACCCCTGCCCAATTTGGGAGTGTAAATTGTGGTGGTGATTGATTCGGAAGGAATGTTCAATTATTCATGCACTGGTTACAGTAATCAATTTGAAACTAGCTATTTATGACAAGTCCGTGCAGTTAAGCTTGTTTGTTCACTCCGACTTGTACTCATGGAAAAAAGATTTGGTTTTTTTGTTAAGAGTAAGGATACAAAATATATATACAAAAATGTTGGTGAATGAGGCCTGTTGTTTCTGGAAAGAGATACTGCTATTAGATTTTGTAAACATCAATTCATAAATAAATTTTTATTTATTGTTTTTTCTCCAAAGGGCAGTTGGTCCTTTTCAATCACCAGTGAAATTGTATTCAAGAACAGTATGTTGTTTTGGTTTGGTGTCAGATATGAGTAACAGATATCTAAAAAACCGAAGCAAAATGTTTTTTTTTCTGTTTTTTTCTTCTTTAAAGGGAAACTGAACAATGGGGGAGGTAGACCACAAACATAAAGTCTAATTGATATAAATGTACTGTAAGATCATTTTTAAAAAATGTACGCATCAAGAAAATCAAGATACAGTAGATTTTAGTCTGTGCAAGTTAAGAAATGTTTTCTGGGTATAGTGCCATTGGGTTAGGTGTGAATTCTCCTCATTATAGCACTTTTATGTAACTGTATGAATGAGAAAGAATGTGGGGACGTTTAATCCAAACTTCGTCATATTTGTATTACATCAGATTGTACAGTCAAATATAACCCCAGAGCATTATCCCCGATGCATATGTTTTGATGCTGTTTAAACCAATAAATGAGGTTGGTTCTGTAACCAACCTATGAGATTAGCTGTGGCCCCCTTTTCCACCTTCTCTTTACTTACCCTTTCCCTCCTGTCCAATTCATTTAAACCTCAAACCCTGAAGTTTATTTTCCTCTCTGAAACATTCCCCTTTCGACGTTTTCCCCTCTCTAATATTTCTTTGTTTGTCTTTCCAGTGACCAACAGGGCCGGATTAAAAATGCCAGGTATAAAAACTCCTTTTCCGTTCTCTCACTTTCTCATTCCCCCCTGCCTTCTAATCTATTTTACTTTATTAACATTACATTAAATGTCATGCTGTCTGATTGGGGACAGACAGAGCTTTGTGTATGTTGATTATTAAAAATTTTATACAATGAGGTGTACAGATCCAAACATTGAGGAATTAAGGGACTGTAAGAGCATACCTAATGGCTAATGACAGGCTCTCTTTCGCTTGCATGGAAAAACTGTACTTTCTGTAGCTGCTAGTGTAGCCAATTTAAATGTAGGCAGAACAGACAAGTTGCATAGACACAGACAAGTTGGATAGACCCTCGGATGTGTTCTTAGAGTCCTAAAGGATAGATTGAAGATAGTGTTATTATTACAAATGATTATTGTAGATATTTATTTGGATTTACTCCAAAAATAAGGGAAAAAGGAGCTTAATCTTTGTATGTTCATAGTCTCTTAATGCTTCTTCCTCCACAGAGAGGCTCACAGCCAGATTGAGAAGCGTCGCAGGGACAAGATGAACAGCTTCATTGACGAACTGGCGTCACTGGTGCCCACCTGTAATGCCATGTCCCGCAAGCTGGACAAGCTGACGGTCCTGCGCATGGCTGTCCAGCACATGAAGACGCTCAGAGGTCAGGATGAGCTAGTAAAAACACTGAATGTTCAGAGATGGCTCAGTGTATGAGGGGATAGATACGCTGTGGTTGGTGCAGTAAACTACTATTAAGGATAATTTAGACTGTATCAAGGACTGACGGAACACCTCAAATCCACCTCAAATGGCTGACCACATTTGAGGTGGAGCTGATCAACCTGCTAGGAGCAGTATATCAAAGTTTAGAAACTTTCGTTACCAGGAGGTAGTGCTGTGACTATAACTGAATGCTGGCCTCTAGATGTCCAGGGAAGGCGAGGACTCTTGTCAAAATTGTGAAGTTTGGGGAAGGTTGGACAATATGTATTTGAGTTACAACAATTTCCTGCTTAATGGCAAAACATTGATATTCACCCCGCTAGCATTACAAAGGCGTTTGATGAAAATTCACAATGTTCACAATAAAGCACCATCTAGGTCTTGAGGCTTTTCTGACCACATTTGAGGTGGATCTGTTCCACACGCTAGGAAAACATAGAACTATAAAACATCATTTTTTGTTGCCAGCAGGTGGCATTATAACTATAACTGAGTATTGGCATATAGATCTCGTCAAGCCGGGACTCTTGTCAACGATGTGAAGTTTGGGGTAGATTTGACCATGGATGCTAAAGTTACAAGAACTTCCTGTTTCATGTGAAACATGGAAATTCAACGCCACGATGTGAACATGCCATACAACGAAAACCAAAAAGCTTAACAATTTAGCATCGCAAAGGTCTTTAGATTGCACTTACCCAATTTGAAGTTGATCTGGTTAGTTCTCTAGGATGACTTTGTTGAAGTAAAACGCCTGTATGGCAAAAAAAATGCACTAAAATTGCACACCAAATTCAAAAGTTAAGGGTATGACTCAAAGAGACCCTTTTTTTAAGTCTAAATGTGATACACAGCCCTACCAGTTTTCATACATCTAGGTGAAATGTACCGCAAGGGAGACTTTGTTGAACATTTCTAGGGGGCACACTTGAGCCATTTGCCACACTCAAGACCCATATTAGATATCAAATTACTCCACTTTTGATGCATGTACAAAGATTCATGAGTTTTCAAGCACCCACTAATTAGGAGGTTCTGTAGAGCTGGTGTGCCATGCCCAACTGCGATAAATAATCGAAATACCTACTAGTTCGAACATGGGTGCAAAGTTTTTGTGACACCAAGTTTTTGTGACACTTCGTGCATCCTAATGGCCTCATAAATGCGCCACGAACCGCCATTCAATGAAAACTCAAAAGCTTCGCAATTTAGCATCATGAATGTCTTTAGGTTGCACTGACCCAACCTGAAGTCGACCTAATCAGTTCTCTAGGAGGAGTTCATTTATAGTACAACGCCTGTAAATGGCAAAAACTACTCAAAAATTGCAAATTAAATTCAAAATGGCTGATCACCTGTTGGTTTTAGGGTATGGCTCCAAGAGGCTTTTTTGTACGTCTGGGGATTTTACATGTGGCTACCAAATTAAGTACATGTAGGTGATGTGTACCACGAGGGCTACTTCATTGAAATATTGTAGGGGAAGCTATTGAGCCATTTTGCCGTGCACAAGACCCATAATACGTGTACATTTTCACCATGTCTGACGCATGTACTAAGTTTTGTGACTTTTTGACCACCTTTAGCCGCTCGAAAATGCAATTAATTTGTCCTAAAGACATTATTAATAAACATAGCAGTTTCAATAGGGTCCCTGCATCTGCTGGTGCATGGGCCCTTATAATCTCTACAAAAACAATAGTGTCTTTGCACCTTCATTGCTAGGGAGCATTCCAGCCCTGGCACCAACGGTGCTCAGGCCCTAACAAGTTGGCAGAGACATTCAATCATGGGCGGTAATAGTAGTTATTTTAATTATCTTCAGCTCTGGGAACCTCTGATTCACTTTTTTTTAACTATGCTATGAGATTTGACTGACAAAATGATTATCTGAGATATAATAGCTGGCAGATTAATCAATAATGAAAATATTCATTAGTTAATAGCCAAATCAGATATTAAACAGGCCATGTTAGTGAAGGAGGAGTAAGCGATTGTGGAGAAAGATTGTTAATATTTGAACTCAAAAGGAAAGCAGATACACCCTTCCCTTCATTAATAACTGAGGTAGCTAACTTAAAGAGAAATATGGTGGAATTCAGAGTTTCTTATACGGCATGGAAGTGGATACTCATAGCTGAATATATAATATATAGACGTTATATATTATAATACATAACATCATCAAACAAACAACATGCACACAAACATAGCAACCAAAACACAATGGAGTAAAAACTAGAGAGTTAGTTAAGAATGTTTTTACAAAACTACAGTGACAGAAAAGAAATTTGTGGAAAAGCTAACGAGGAAGGTCCCTTGTCATAGCATTTCGAATTATTCATCATCCAGATAATCCCAATGTGCTATCAAATTTATGTTTTTAGGTCTTCTTGGCTATAAAACCCTTTGCACGTTGTACGGACACATACCATGTTATAGAGCAAACACAAAGACAACTAGCAAAGTAACTAATGTAAGCTAGGTTGTGGGTTAGCAAACTGTTGCTACAGTTGCTGCTGTTGAGCTAACATACAGAGAGGATGAGATTGTTTCCCATAGGCCAGCACACCAGCCTCATATGGGGATACTCATAACTCTCCTGCTACTAAAGCTAACATTGAACAAACACCAAATCTTGGCAAACTAGAAAGAAAGCTGAACATTGGTGGGCATTACCAGACACACAAATGTGACACAGGTTCGTGCTTGCTAACTACCCAGCTGGGATCAGCTACCACAAACATTAGTAAATGGGACAAAACAATACTCACCCACTGGCTTTGTGAAACATAGCAAAAGTAATTATTTACACACCTGTCAAGCAAAAAACAGAGCAACTTCTGCATCCGTCTGCATCCGCACAAACGTCCACTTGAACTCAATGATGAACTGATTGGAATTTGGTGGTCAAGGTCATTGTGACCTCACAAAACACATCTGTGGCCATAACTCAAGAATTCATATTCTAATTATGATAAATTACACTTAATATCTTTTATTCCTACAATTTCCACGACATATATTATATGAGTGTGGACAGGCATGGATGTAAACCGCATGACTGTAATTCTAATTCAATTTTTGTTCATCTGACCTTCTCCTCTTTTGTTGTTTCTCAGCCATCTCTCCTTATTGACAGTGCGATTATGTTGTGGCATTCAGCAAATTAGCATGTGCCAGATTTACCGTCTCTCGCTCCCACTGGCCCCTCTCCCCATCTCATCCATTCTTCTTTGTGCACGAGCACAAATGCCCCCTGTTGCTGATTGGCTGTGGTAGTGATGTGTGATTTTTTTTTTTTTTTTTTTTTTTTTTTGATTTTTTTTTTTTTTTAGTAGCACACACACAGAACAGACAGTGAAGGGATATTCACTCCATTTGACAGAAAGTGTCTTGGATTAGAATGACTGACTATACCTTTAAGAGGGAATTTATAATAATGCAGCATAATACTTCTTTGTTTTTTGTTTTTTCTTGATGGAGAATAAAATGTGTTATGATCACTTTAATCACAGTTAAAAATGGGTTGGGAGGAGGGCTTATTCCCAAAAAAGAGTAAAGGATGGAGAATTGGTTATGAAAGCCTGTTAGACATCTATACATTTGGAGCAATATAAATCTTTCTCAATACAACTTTTAAGTCAACATCAAAATTCATCATTGCTTACTAGAATTACAGGGGCATGAAAAAGTTTGGGCACCCCTTGTTAAAATTTCTGTTACTGTGAATAGTTAAGTGAGTAGAAGATGAACTGATCTCCAAAAGACAAAGTAAGAGATGAAACATTCACACACATTTTAAGCAAAATTAGTGTATTTTTGTTGGGTAGAATTTTAGAGTGACAAAAAAGAGCTCCATACAAAAGTTTGGGCATCCCGAGTGCTCAGATAACTTTTACCAAGATCTAAGCCCTTAATCAGCTTTTGAGGGCTATGGCTTTTCCACAATCATTGTTAGGAAAGGCCAAGTGATGCAAATTTAAAAGCTTTATAAGTAATGACTCCCCAAATCTAGCTCCAACAATCAATGGGGTCCTCTAGGAAGCTGCCTAGCACTCTGAAATTTAAATAATTTATGCCCACAAAGCAGGAGAAGGCTATACGAATATAGCAAAGCGTTTTCAGGTAACCGTCACCTCAGTTTGTTATGTAATTAAGAAATGGCAGTTAACAGGAACGGTGGAGGTCAAATTGAGGTCTGGAAGACCAAGAAAACTATCAGGGAGAACTGCTAATAGGATTGCTAGAAAGGCAAATCAAAACCCTGTCTGAATGCAGAAGACCTTCGGGAAGATTTTAGCAGATTCTGGAGTGGTGGTGCACTATTCTACTGTGCTGCAACACCTGCACAAATATAACCTTCATAGAAGAGAAAACCTTAATGCATCCTCACCACAAAATTCAGCGTCAAGTTTACAAAGGAAAATCTAAAATTCTGATACATTTTGGAAATGAGTCCTGTGGACAGAGATTAAGTTAAAATAGAACTTTTTGGCTGTAATGCGCAAAGGTATGTTTGGAGAAACAAGGGTGTAGAATTTCATGAGGGAACACCTCTCCAACTGTTAAGCACGGGTTGGAATGATCATGCTTAGGGCTTGTTTTGCAGCCATTGGCACAGGGAACATTTCACAGGTAGAGGGGAGAATGGATTCAATTAAATACCAGCAAATTCTGGGAGCCAACACCAACACACTATCTAAAAAGCTGAAGATGAAAGCAGGATGGCTTTAACAACAGGATAATGATCCTAAACACACCTCAAAATCCACAATGGGTTACCTCAAAAGGCGCACGGTTTTGCCATGGCCCTCACAGTTCGCCAACCTAAACATCATCAGAAATCTATGGATAGACTTCGAAAGAGCAGTGCATTCAAGGCGGCCGAAGAATCTTACATAACTAGAAGCCTTTTGCATTGAAGAATGGGCGAAATCCCTCAAACAAGAATTGAAAGACTTTTAGCTGGCTACAAAAAGCATTTACAAGCTGTGATACTTGTCAAAGAGAGTGTTACTAAGTACTGACCATGTAGGGGCCCTTTAACATTTCGGTTATTTTGAAAATTTAACAGATAGAAAAAGTAATCTTGCTTAAAATATTAAAGAAATGTGTCATCTTTAACTTTATGCCTTTTCGAAATTTGTTCATGTTTTACTCGCTTAGCTATTTACAGTAAAATTAATTTTGACCAGGGGGCCGAAACATTTTCACGCCACTGTAGTTGCAAAAATAGCTTCTTTATAAATTTTATCTAAGGAAGAACGCAAACTGTCTGAATACCAACAGAACTGAGTATTGTGTTTACTGTTGTGTGCAGGTGCAGCCAACCCATACACGGAGGCCAACTACAAACCTTCCTTCCTCTCAGATGATGAACTGAAGCACTTGATACTGAGGGTGAGTGCATAACCAAGGACTAGACATCTAACACTGATATGGAGTCTAAAGTATATTGCTTATGTAGATGGACAGTATCATTAATTGCCAGTCTTGTCTTTTAATTATGTATTCAACACCTCAAACTAAATATTATAGAGCTGAATCATATTGTGTTTTCTAATATTGGACCAAAATAGCCATTTTTAATATAATTCATATTTTGAGTGATTTTATTTATGAAGAAAATACAGTTGTTAAAATGCCCATAAGTATTTTTTTTGTTTGAAAAAACAGGCTGCTGATGGTTTCCTGTTTGTGGTTGGGTGTGATCGTGGCAAGATTCTCTTTGTTTCTGAATCAGTCTACAAAATACTCAACTATAGCCAGGTATGCTGACAACGTTTAAGCATCACAGACATGACGAATATATTTTAATTTAGCCATCTTAGGTATTTTCAACCCACTCAGCCATGAAAATGTCCTAGTATGCTTTATCATTGAAAAACTCTGTGTTCTTTGTCACTTACTCTGCAAATTATACAGTAGTTCATAGTGTTGACCTTGTATGTTTTAGAAATTAAATGAAAAGTATTTTCAAAAATCAACAGAATTTCATCACCGTCAGTAATCAAATTCAAGCAGCAGATCATTGCAACTTTCTTACTTGATTCTGTCCGTCTCAGCAGTTCAGTTACAGATTTAAAAAAAAAAAAAATCCATATCAAATAATGTAAGTAACATTAATCTCAGCAATGACTCAGAATTAAATTTTGCTTTAAATTTGTTTGTGGAAGTAGACTTTGTAAGCCATTAGTTTTATATTTTTCAAAACTGTTTATGTCTCCTGCTAGACTTTTATGTTCCCTTTTTCCCTCTGTTCTCCTCTCTCTTCATTTGCCGTCTTCTCTCTCTTGCACGCTCGTATATCTCACCTACTGTCTCTAGAACGACTTGATAGGTCAGAGCCTGTTTGACTACCTTCACCCCAAGGACATTGCCAAGGTCAAAGAGCAGCTGTCCTCTTCCGATACGGCCCCACGAGAGAGGCTCATTGATGCTAAAAGTAAGTAAGCACTCTCCTCCTAGAGAGGATCAATGTATAGATATGGTTGAATAAATTTTCTTAATGGAAAAATTGGTATATTTTAAGACAGCAAACACATCTGGAGGAAAAATGGGTGAAATGGGCATCATTCAACACTTAAAAATGATGCATAATAAATAAAGAATATTTGAATTTCATTATGGGAGTGTCTGATGGATTATTAGAATGCATTTCTCGAATGTTATTTTAGTGTCTTCCGAATGATGCAAAAAAAGGGGGGGGGGGGTTCAGCTTCCAACATTTCAGACAGTTTTGAAAACTGCTGCTATGTTATCTGTTGTTTGTATTTGCAGCTGGTCTGCCAGTGAAGACAGATATCACCCCCGGTCCATCTAGACTCTGTTCTGGAGCCAGACGGTCATTTTTCTGCAGGATGAAGTGCAACAGGCCTTCTGTCAAAGTAGAAGATAAAGACTTTCCCTCCACCTGCTCAAAGAAAAAAGGTTGAGTATCGCTCTTTGTTTTTATTTACTTAGCCTTAATTTAACCAAACTGGTCTGTCAGAAACAAAATCTTGCAAACAACACACCAGCAACATTTTTGAATGGACCGTAACAGCCAGGCCTGCCCTATAAACGTAAATGTCTGACTGACTGATTGACTAAGTGATGAAGTTACACCATTGGTTAGCCGAATGCTGCGTGACTGAGTGATGATGTTACAGCCAAGTGTTGGAGTTTCCTCACTGGGCGTTACTCTTTCAAAACAAATTGTTGCAGTTTCTATTACGTCATCAGGGGGCGTTTATAGGCTGTGTTGCCAACTGAGTGCATTTTTTGCTAGATTTACCAACTTTTCAGACCCCTTTAGTGACTTTTTATCAAAAAAGCATCTAGCAACAAATCTAGCAACTTTTTGGACAAACCTTAGCTACTTTCCAAAGAAGAGAGTCACTATTATTGCCCTGCAAGGGGCAATGCAGGAGCAATGCAGGCATACCTCTCTGTAAGTCTCATTCAGGTGACCGCACGGCAGCTGACATAGACATGAATGACCTTACAACTTTCTCTCCAGTGATCATTTTACAAATAAATGTAGCCCAAATCACAGCACAGCCGTTGTCTTTAATGAATGTGTATGGTGATTTTGTCAGACAATATTGTGGTTATAAAATTGGAAGTGACTGCTGGTTAACATGTTGTCTTAATGGACCGCATTTCATTCACTGTTTAATACTTGTTCCATTGTCTGACAACAGAAACGAAAAACATGTCAATGAGAATAGTTTTATTTGGAATTCGCCTGTGTTAAATTACAGTATATGTGAGCAAAGAGAGTAGGAGAGAAGCAAACAGATAAAGGGCTGAGACCGGCTGACACTAGGCTGAATACAGCTATGAGGTGATGATATCATGAATTTGCTAATTAGTGTATTATGTCATCCACTGACATTTAGCGACTTTTGGAGCAGGCTTTAGCTACTTTCCATTGAAAATAGTTGTTCACAGCGGTTCCACAACAGTTTTCAACTACGTCCTCAGTTTCTCACATTGTACATACGTGGTCCAGCCATATACTAGCTTTTGACCTTGTGTCATTGAAGCAAGAAGAAGTAAATACAACCCATGAAGCAAACTGACTTTAAAAATGAGCATTTCTTCAAATGTTTTTGTAGCCACCTAAGAGTCTTTCTGTTTTTCGATTTTGCAGGCCAATCTTGCAGGTCACTTCTTGTAGGTATGTTAGATGGACAACTGAACAGCAGGACTGAAATTAATCCAGTGTTGATAAGCCTTTAGACTGGGAAATATCAAACTCCTTAGTTGTTGGAAGGAGATTAAACTACCAAGACTGTTATTTATTCCCTTATTCACTGTAAATTAACATAGATAATTTAGTGTCCTAATCTTAAACCATGGACTGTGAAAGGAGTAATTCAATGTTATGATCGAATGTAGCCTATCCTGAGCATTTTCTAAGTGACTTCCTGTTACAGTTGATGTAAGGGAAAATCCAAGATATGCTGCAAAGGTTATTTACATCTCCTGCAGGGAAGAATATTACTCCCATGTGAAGCAGTAGAGTTTTTAAATAGTAACTAATCATGGTTGTTGATTTTCTTATTTAGTGGATTTTTTAAATAAACAATTTTGCAATCACAAGGTAATATACAGATTATGTATGAATTCCTTAAATGTGAAAATGCATTAAATGTCTTGAACAGTATTTTTGTCTACAAAAATAATATTAGATTCATTTTTAAATCTATAATTTCTTATTTCTAGTTATAACCTTCAGCACTCCCTCTCTTTACAGCCGACCGCAAGAGCTTCTGCACCATCCACAGCACAGGCTACCTGAAGAGCTGGCCTCCCACCAAGATGGGTCTTGACGAAGACAATGAACCTGACAATGAGGGCTGCAACCTGAGTTGCCTGGTGGCCATCGGCCGCCTGCACCCCCACATTGTCCCCCAGCCCAGTCTGGCAGACATCAGAGTGAAGCCCACAGAGTACGTCTCCCGGCACGCAATTGATGGCAAATTCGTCTTTGTTGACCAAAGGTGAGACGCAATAGAGTGTGGAGAGGGTTTAACAGGGTGGTACTTCATCTGTGACCAAATTAACCTTGATTTTTTTAATAGGACTAAGTTCAACATGTGCCACATCCAAAGCAAATTTTTGAGGCCACATATCCTCTGTGGTGGTGTTGAATTCAATCAATTTGTACTCAGACATATGTTTATAATATTGTGTTGCCCCTGGGCAAAATATTAGAAATCAGGACAGCGATCCAAAATGATCTGTTTAAAGTGTATAGATGGAGTAGTAACAAGTGGAACTGATTTTGTTTTTTGTATGTAAGAATGGCAGCTATAGAACTATAGCTGCCTAAAATGAGAAGCTGTTTGATGGTAACTGATTTAGTGCACTGACACTGATCCATGTTAGTGACACAGGTTTGACTCAGATCTAAGAATCCAAAAAATGGGCATTCATATGGGCATGTTTTGAAATATCAGCAAATACCAACAGTGCATTCAAGTGAAAGTCACCAACAGAAACTACATTATCCATAACAGTGGTGCTCTGACTACCCCTATGTTGTTTGCTCTTTCCTCCTGATAGAAGGAAAACCCTGTAAAAAATCATGTCAATGTACTTTATTTTTTCCCCCTCCCCCTTCTTACATCTTTGAGAAATCAGAACAGTGAAAAGGCTTTAGTGCAAAATGCAAATAGGATAATTTCTTAAACCATACAGTAGCTGTTTTTAAATTTCTAGAGTAGGACATTTTTAAGACAACAAGCTTTCAGGCAGCAATTAAGACCTGTGAAATTTCAGTTAATAGATGACGTTCATTTGTATCTTCTGGCATTTAATTTATGCAGGACATTAGATGATTATGGATGCCATAACTGATAAGATTTAGTTTTAGAATTACAATCCATTATACTGCTCCTGATGCATATTGTCATATTTTAGTATCACAATAAACAGTATTTTGCAACATTCTGTGTAGTTGCAACCCTGCAAATGTATTGCTTGTTGTTAATATTAAGCAATATGCTAGTGCTAGTTAGCAAGTTATATTGTCTTTACACCTACTGCCGCAGTATAGTACTTCCACTGTTGCAATTATAGTTTGCTGTGATGAAGTTAACAAAATGCCCTGGAAATAAGTTTTAGTTTTGCAAAAATAGTCAGGATTTGTTGAAGGTGGTTTGATTTAAATGCCTTATGCAGGAAAAATGAGTTTACATGATTGAGCGTGTGTGCTCATATTGAAATGTTTAAGTCTTTCGATGGTGGATGCTATCTGTATCTGTCTGATTTTGCCCATTCTAAATGACCTGAATTCAACACGTGCCCTAATATTAGAAAATAGCTAAGATTATTAATGGGAAACACTAAATAAGAGGTGCTTTTGCTGCAGGTCAATATTTTGAGAACTTCTTTGCTTTCTTTCACTTTTTCATGGTTGTGAGGAGCCACACAATAATAGCTGCTAGTAAATCAAACCTCTGTGTCTGTCTGTTCCTCCAGAGCCACAGCCATCCTAGCCTACCTTCCCCAGGAGCTGCTGGGGACCTCTTTCTATGAGTATTTCCACCAGGACGACATCGGCCACCTGGCAGAGTGCCACAGACAAGGTACCTGTTGAGAGACAGACAAAATAACTGAGAGTGTAATAGAGAAATGATTGAAACCGTTAATTAATGAATAATGTTTTCTCTGTGTTTTTTTTACTCATTATGTACTTACTATGTTAACTGCTCTGCTCATAGTGCTGCAGATGAGAGAGAAGATCAACACCAACTGTTACAAATTCAAGATCAAAGATGGCTCCTTCATCACGCTGAGAAGCCGATGGTTCAGCTTCATGAACCCCTGGACCAAGGAGGTGGAGTATATCGTCTCCACAAACACTGTTGTGTCGTAAGTACCAGATGACATAAAACACACACCTCTAAAACTCATTTATTTTAGTTGAGTTGAGTTTATCCAGATTTTTTAATATGTAAACACTTGGCTGTGAAATATCAGAACATTTCCACAAGTGTTTTTTCCTCCAGGTGTCCTATGATGGAAGGATCAGACTACCCTCAATCTGCTGCCTCACCCCAGAGTATGGACAGTGTTCTCACCTCAGATGGTAAATTACTACTTAAACCTTTTTTTTTTAAAAAAAAAACGATCACTCCTTCAGATTTGGCTAATTTATCAAAAAAAAAAACCACAACTCCTGTCATTCATCCCACGCTGTGAATTGTTTATTCTTCACATTGAATAAAATCTCCTTTTCCTGATTGCTGTTTGATTGGTAGGTGGGGGAAGGCGGGCGCTGCAGACGGTGCCTGGCATCCCAGGTGGCACAAGAGCGGGAGCCGGCAAGATTGGACGTATGATCGCAGAGGAAGTGATGGAGATCCAGAGGTCAGAGGAGCTGAAATTGGTGTATTTCAATCTCAAAACCATCGAAACTAAGAAGTCTGTTGATCCTACACTGGAAAATACCTGTGGTCTAATTTTTAATGTAGATTATTGTGATAGAGGTGACACAAAGAGATGTAATGGCATGATTTAGCAGATATAAGAAACCAACCGTACACGTTTGAAAACCACATGACATATAGTGTTCAGGAATTTACCTTTTACACAAAATTTCATATTTTATGTATTAACTAATTTCTGTTCATTTGAAAAACATGAGTCTAAAATGAAGAAGACCCACAAGTCTAAAATAAGACAGTCTGTTCACACTGCAGGCTCTCCCGCTAAGTTTTGAATCCAGGCTAATGGTGACTCAGATAGTTACTGCACTGCCAAAATTACACAAGTGGTATCATCTGATAGATGTAATATCTACCTATTGTCAAGGGAACGCTGACAAATTCCAGTACAAATGTTAAAAATGCGTAGCATGTAGGTCATTTGTCTTTGGATCTGGGTGTTTGTAGCTCTTATGCAAGTTGGAATAAAAAACTGTGATTCAGTGCAGGATTTCTGCAGTTCAGGTTGCTGATTAGGAGATCAGATGTGTAATACTATATGTGAATGTGAAGTCCATTTCAGAATCACTGCAACCATCTGTCTCTCTCTCAGGATTCGAGGATCCTCTCCCTCCAGCTGTGGCTCTAGCCCTCTAAACATCACCAGCACCCCTCCACCCGACACCTGCTCCCCAGGGGGCAAGAAGGTAATACACTACATACATACACATGGCTTCGTTCATATGGTTGGGGTTTAATAGCATTTTGTCAAATATGACTTCAGTATCAAATCTGCTTAGAATCTAAATCCTTTCAGATCTCTTATTGAAATCATTTACATTTAGTTTTTAGTCCCCTTTTATTTATACTGAGAATGCAGAAATACTGCAGTTTTGAATGGCAGCCTAATTAAAATGAGATGCACTGCAGAAGATATGATACATTGATTAAATATATGGAATAATGTGTATAGCCTACTTACTTTGCATACCTTCTTTTTTCATGAAATCGGTGCTTCAAATACTGGATTTCCCAACTCAGAACTATTAAGCTGATTAAAAGTCATGCATATCATAAAAATTAATTTTTTTTTAACGGGAAGATTCCAACTACTGAATGGGACATGATCAGCTGGATCGCTTTTTGACTCACCACTCTGTGTTCTTGCTGACACAGTCATTGTTGAGTGATCTTACATGTTCCTTGGCAAACAAGTGCAAACAGCAGCTTTCAGATAGTACACTACCATACAACAGCTAAGTCTCATTATGGCCCTTACTTATGGACTTAACTTTATTAGAGGCAGGTTGTCATTTCAATGATGTGGACTTTGAATTGGAGCAGTAATTGGGCTTTGACTGATGACGTTTCACAAGTCCATAAGAACACAAGTACAGAGAAGAAAGCAGATTGAGAAAGGCCTTTGGACTCAATGATGAACTAATTAGAGTTTGGTGGTCAAACGTCAAAGGTCAAGGTCACTGTGGCCTCATGTCTGTCCCATTCTTGTGAACGTGATATATCAAGAATGCCTGGAGGGAATTGAATAACATCTTGCACAAACATCGACTTGGACTCAAGGATGAACTAATTAGAATTTGGAGGTCAAAGTGTCCCCGTGACTGAACGAAAACCCGTTTTTGTCCATAACTAAAATTAATATGCTAATTATGACAAAATTTCACACAAATGTTTTAATACGATAAAATGATGAAGTGGGACGTTTTATATTCACAAGGTCAAAGGTCAACTTCACTGTGACATCATAATGTTATGCAAAAACGGTTTTCTGACCATTATTCAATACCATACCTCAAAAACAGAAGGAGAGATTTTGACCATATTTCACATTTGATTGGATACTGACTTAGTCACACTAATCTTATAATCTTTTGTTTCCCTCAATGAACTTACACGCTCATGCAGAAGACATACAGAACAACAAAAACAACAAAGCTTAACAAAGTAAAATAAAATCAATTTTATTCATATATTATAAAATTCTTTCAAAGTCCTCAATACATATATTATATGAGTCTTGAAAGATATAGATGTAAACTGCAACTTGACTGGTTGTTGGAGGCGTACAACTGTGAGGCAGTAATTCTAGTTGATTTTTAATAAATTTGCAAAAAATCGAAAATCATTTTTTCACTTTGTCATTATGGGTTATTGAGTAAAGAAAAAATGTCATTTTTATCAGTTGACAATTAAATCTACAACACAATAAAATGTGCAAAACGTGAAGGGGTCGGAATACTTTCTCAAGCCAATGTAGGTCATCGGGGTTTGGGCAGTGCTCAGACCCCAATACACAAACGCTGTAGTTCTGCATGGAAAACGGAAGAAAAGGACTTGAAGTCTAAAGAGGCGCTTCTTTTCACAGTTGCACATGTAAAGCAAGAATTAAACGCAAGCCATTACCTGACCTGTGTAGACAGCGTTAAAAGAGAAGTGCAACTGCTTTTTGAGAAACATGTAAGTTTGACAACTCAAAAGTTTAAATTACAGTATTTTCTGCTAACAATGCACTGCATTTACAGTATTGATGTGAAAATTACAGCTATGCAACTCTAAACCTTTCAGTGGTTTAGAGTTGCATAGCAAATGACGAATTTTTGCATACGTGTCTGAAATCTCAATTTACTGCTCACTATAAACTGCTGAAGGTTTGATATATAGGATGTAGTGAATGGGGGAGTGATTTCAGACCTACAGGTTTTGTACATTGCTCTCTGCCAATAAAAAAGCTTAATGGTTAGAGATAGATTTGTCTCAAAGCTGAGCAAATCTGGGTATTTTGCTGAAGGGGGAACTCCTATAGTTATGTGAAACTGGTGTGTCAGTCGTGTTCTTTCTGTCAGTCTGCTTAAGGTCTCAAGATATTAGATCATTCTGTGTACCTTTCTCTGCTAATTGGGTCAACAACAGTTACTTGTTTCTACTTTAGTATGACTCTGGTGAGGTTAGTACAGTACTGATATAAGGCTTTCAGAAACTATTTGGCACTTATGTATTTGGCACATTATTTTCACAAGATAATACAGATAATATACATTTTCATGTATATTATCTAAGGTACGGAAAAGTCCTTTATTTCATTTCCTTAATTTCTTATTTTATTTTAGTTTATTCAAATAATTTTTTATCTCTCTCCCACCTGTTTCCTCTGCTGCTGTAACGTGAATTTCCCCCCAGGGAATCAAATAAGTCATATACCATATTAGTAAAATTATTTGCTACCTTTATAATTCTTCTCTCTAATTTTTCATAAAATAGTGATGTTAGGTTAGTAATGTTGAGGATGATATGGATGATCCACATGTGAGACTGTCATGTCTTTCCCATGAGTGTCATTGTATATTCTTTGTGGACAAACAAAGGTAATGGAAGACAGAATGGAAATATTTTCAGTTCAGGTTGAAACTGATTTGTTTTCACAGTAAACTGATATGTGTGTATATGTGTGTCACCTCGATAGATTCAGAATGGAGGGACACCCGAGCTGCCGAGTACAGGGATCCTTCCTGGACCTGATTCTGTAGGCTACCCCTACTCCAACCAGTCAATCATGAGTGAGTCAGACACACACACTAAGCAGACTTTCTTACTGACTTACTGAGTTTACTTTGCTTTTTTCCTTTTTCTAAACATTTTGTCAATGACTTTATCCTCCATCCAGGCGACAACTCCCACCTGAGCATAGACATCATGGACGAGCCCGGTTCCAGCAGCCCCAGCAATGACGAGGCGGCCATGGCGGTCATCATGTCCCTGTTGGAGGCAGATGCTGGCCTGGGCGGCCCCGTTGACTTCAGCGACCTGCCTTGGCCTTTGTGAGGAAGCTGGAAGGGAAGAAATAGAGAGAGAGAGACTCTGAGCACCAGAGCTACTGATGGAGAGAGTTTGGTCAGGTTGAATTCTGGCTGCCATGTTTCCTGCCCTCTGCACACAGCTACACTTCAAAAAATGTTCATCTTAACAAATGATTTTTTTAATTTAAATTCTAAGATTTTTCCTTACAGAAAAGAGACTATTTCTCTTAATGTTATTTACTGCAGTTCCGTCTGGATGGCTCTCATTACTGTTCAGATTTCACTCCTACTTTTTAACTCATAATTCCATGTAAGTTGACCTGCATTTCATTGGGGCAAAACGATGGATTATTATATAAAAATGCTGGTCCAGATGATGTGTTAAGATGATGTTTGCAGTGTTATAGTTGTCTGTAGATGAGGGGTTCTCTAACATTGCCACGATGACGGACCATTACTCTAAAAACAGTTCAGCAAATGGAATCATAAGTTATAGGTCTGCGGTGCTAACATGTCTGCTGATGGACTGATCAAGGTCCAGAACAGTGGTTCTGGGCCTTGTCATTGCCAGGTATCAGCCAACCCATAGCCAACACAGGACTCCTGAGACCTTCACGGACAGTGGTTGAAGTTTGATGTGGGGTGAAATGTGGTGTTGGGGTGGAGAGCATTTGATGTCTGCCTCCTACCAAAGCCCTCTCAACATCTGTAACTGTATGCTATTCTCCTTGTAGGACGTTGATACCATACAAACACGGCTATGGTGCACTCCACCGAAAATGGCCATTTTAGCCAGCTGATCTCCAACATGGGAAATTAATACACAGCAGTTATCCTTTGGAGATTTGCTTGGAAGACACTTAGAAGTGCGTTATTCCCAAAATTCCACAAGCGGGTGTATTTCAGTTCTTTTAAATAATGAGAAAATCCTATTTGGAAAAAAAACACCTAGCTAATGTTTCCTTAACTAACATGAACATTAACAACTTTTTCTCCAAGCTACTCTAAAGCTTATATTCACTAAATAATATTTTCCCAGAAGAGTAAATCAGATTCTGTATTTTTCCTGAGTTTGAAACAGAGTTTGAAACATTAATTTTAAGCAAAACTAAAAAAAACTGACAGCACTCACAGTAGTTCTGTAAGAATAAGTTTGTGATGATAAATTTTAAAGCTATCCAAAAATAATACACAAGAAGCTCTTGCTTGTTGCGTCCGGTGATTCATATGACCTGCTTAGTAGACATCTTCAGTCCAAGTATGGACCCCATCCGAAACCAACCATTGCAACCTAGCCTGGTCTGAAAGGGGACCTGAGGACACTCAGTTCAGGCTTCAGACTTGGTCCAAGAAGACCTGGGGTTAATTGGGTGTGATCCAAAAATGTGATTTGATCCAAACAGACAAACATGAAAGACCATAGTTGAATAAATGTTATATGAGCTTGAATTTGCGTGTTTCTTGGCCAATAGAGCATGTGAATCGGAGTCCTTATCTGACTAAGCTGACTGACTTCCTGCACATGTGAATGGCAAGAAAATAATTTGCAGATTTGGTTCTTTGACACTTTTCCAATTTTTATTTTACCAAAATGCTTAAATTCTGATTATTGTAAGACATATTAGAATGTTTCTGACTATCAGAAAAAAAAAATCTTCATTTCCAATCATTGCTTTTATAATGGTTGTGTATGTGGAGAAAGTACTTTTGGACCTGTGAAGCCGTCAACTGCTTTGTTCTCTTGTGTGTGTTCTCCTGCATGTTTTAGCTGCAAAATTACTGGAAGTCTTCATAGTGTTGATAATGAGCATCCAGCAGGATAACAGTGAACAGCAGTAGTGATGCTGTCAAGACTGTTGCAACAAATAATCAGACTTTAATGGAGAAAATTAGTTCAACTTAAGCTGGTGAGAGCAGCAGCTCAGTGCGCAGGTGTGTTTTCATGGCTGTAAAGGCACACTCGATTTCCCACTCTGGACATTTTCCAGTTTCAAAAGAGATTCAACTGCAAACCAAGACAATTCAAGTGCTCCTCCATGAGGAAATGATTTTTACTGCCATTTTACTGAGTTCTGCTCCTAACACACTGCTTTCTACAGCTAAACACATGCTGGCAGGCTAATTAACATCAGTGTGTGTTGACATAAAAACTTAGTGGTCTGGTTCACAGGATGTTTACCTACACGTCTTCCGACCACACCATGTGAAGCACTTAAGATGCAGTTAGACTGTCAATTACTAAACTCCATTTCCTTAACAGGAGAACTTACTGGATCAGTTTTCTGATTCAGAACAGGCCCTGAGACAGTATTGCTTTGCCTTTTTGATAAGAGTATTTAACAACTGTCCTAACTCTGTTGTGAGTATCTGGGCTTGAATTTAGCCTCAGAAAATAGGAAAAGGTGCCCCTCTAACTTGTTTGGCTGGGGTTGGGAGAAGTTAAAATAAAATCAAACACCCCTGTGTTTAATTCTACTTCAACAATTACAAATTTACATTATGTGGATTTTTAAAAAATATTTCAGTTAATCTTATATTTG